>NW_008656791.1:0-6270 GCF_000695815.1 Acanthisitta chloris | reverse complement strand
TCTTATGGCAGGTGTTTTTTCTTCCCTTTTTGCAGCTGGAGAAGGAAAAGGGGCAGGAAAAACCTTGAGGGAAACCTCAATCCAGGAATTTCAAGGCTAGGTTGGATAGGGTTTGGAGCAAACTGGGCAAACTGGAAGGTGTCCCTGCCCATGGAATTGGGGTGGGATGGGATTTAAGGTCTTTCCCTCAAGGATTTCCTGTAGGAAAATCCTTAGAGAAATTTCCAGTGCCTGAAGAAGCTCCAGGAGATCTGGAGAAGGATTTAGGACAAGGGATGGAGGGATAGGACACAGGGAATGGCATCAAACTGATTTAGATGAGATATTGGGAAGGGATTCCCAGTGTGAGGCTGCTGAGGCACTGGGAGAAGTATTCCCAGAGAAACTGTGGCTGTTCCATCCCTGGAATTATTCCAGACCAGTTTGGATCATCCTGTGCTAGTGTAAAGTGTCCCTGCCCATGGAATTGGGGTGAAACTGGATGAACTCCAATATCCCTTCCCACCCAAACCATTCCAGGATTCCTAATCCATCAGGGATTTATTTTTTTTTTTTCCCCTCCCAAATCTAGAATTATTTCTCAACTTTAGTTGATTTCTTGGGGCCCAAACTTCTCAGGTTTGGCCCCTCACAACCTTTGAAAGCAGCAGCAGCAGATTGGGAGAGGAACATTCCCTTGGATCTGTGTTCCTCCCTGGGAGCAGCTGGGTAGGATTTTTTCCAACATTTTTTTTTTTTTTTTTTTTTTGATGGATTTCTTTGCTTTCTGACAAACCCTGAGCAGGTTTAGGCTGAACTTCTCAGGATGTCAAGGTCAAACCTTGAGGAGCTTTTCTACATCTCTAACCACCCCAAAAAACCCTCCCAAGAGGCACCTTGAAAAGGCTTTTGGTGGAAATCTCCATAGAATCCCATTCCCAAGGAAGAGTTAATCTGTTGGGAAATGCTGCCAGTCAGGATTCCACTCAGTCCTGGAGAAAAGCAGTGACAAGGACATCTCCATTTCTTTGGGAAGCAGCAGCAGATGGAAAAATAGAATGTCTGTGCAGGGAGGGCTCAGCCATTACGTTGGCCTACATATTTTTCCAGGGAAGTTTACATTCCTTGGCATTTTGGACTTAAACAAGCCCAAGCTGCTTCCAGATGGGATTTTTTTTGGGCAGGAGCTTGGAATTGGCCTCTCTGTAGGCAGAAGGAACAATCTCCTGTCTCTAATCCTGATAGCCTGTCTATAATCCAGGCCTCCTGCCTATAATCCCAGTTTCCTGCCCATATTCCCAACCTCCTGCCTATAATTCCAGTTTTCTGCCCATAATCCAGGTCTCCTGCCTATAATTCCTGCCCATAATCCAGGTCTCCTGCCCACAAATCCCAGCTCTCCCTTTGCAGTAATTCCAGACTCTAAAACTCTGGATTTATCCCCAAACAACTTCTCCAGAAACATCCATGGATAACAAACTCCTGCCCTTTCCAGGGATTTTTGGAGTTTAGTTTTTCCAGGAAGTTCTTACCACTATTCCCCAGATGAACTGATCTTCATGGCACAGGGAATTAATTGGGACCTTACACTCATTTGGGTATGAAGAGAAACCTGGAAATGACTTCCTTAAAAATCTTCCTGGAGAGGGAAGAGCTAGATTGGATTTGGGAAAGGGAAGATGGCAAAGGGTTGGAATGAGCTGCTATTTAATATCCCTTTTAACCCAAAATATCCCAGGATTTAAAGCAGAATAATTATGAAAAAAACCCACCCAAAAAAATCCAAAACAAATCAAAAATGAGAGAAGGAAAATAAAATCTAAACCAGAAGTGTGTTTTGGTGGGGGAAGTTTCTGTGGGTTGAGCATCACCCAGAGATCCTTGGGAGGGCCAAGCTGTGATTTGCATTACAGCTGGAAAATGGACATGTGGGAAAATCTGGGAAACAAAACAAATTTGGTGAATTAGTGGGTCATTTACATAGCCAGTCACGGTCTGTTAGGCAGGAGAAAACAATGGGTTTGTTATGCTCCTAGTTAAAGCTCTGAGGGTGGACAACAAAGCCCAGTTTAATTAATAATCCTCCAGCCCCAGCACCAGGGGCTGAGCTTTGTGCTCACTCTAGCCCTTCCTGCCTTTTTCCTTCTTTAAATCCCAGGAAAAAAAAGTGCAGGGAGAGAGAGAGAGAGAGGTGGTGGAGTGGGAGAGAGAAAAAAAAAAAATCAAAAAAAAAATCCTTTGGGAATGTTGTTGTTGTTGGGTTTGTAAATCCTCCTCCCCTGGGTGTGTGTTGGTACTGGGACACAGAGAACACAGCAAATCCTTTCTCCAAGAGCTGCTGGGAGGGAATGACAGGAGGGGCCAGGAATTCTTTCCGGCCTCGTGCCAATGGATCCATCCTGCCATATGGTTGGAATTAAGGGTAGCACCAGTTCTCACACTAGCCAGGGCTGCTGGGGCACTGGGGCTCTGATTTCAGCCCTTAAATCATGGAAAATCCAAAGCTGGGGAGCAAGAATTCCATAGGAACCACCAGTACTTCCATTGGATCCCACTCCTTTCCAGCTAAAATCCCATTTATTCCTCCATCTCCCAAATTTTGGCATCGTGGTCCCATTTATTTATTGATCCTCCAAACTTTGGGATCATGGTCCCATTTATTTCTTGATCCCCCAAATTTTGGGATTGTGGTCCCATTTATTCCTCCATCCCCCAAACATTAGGATCATGATCTTTAATCTTTTCCTCTCCAAACAGGAGGGAAATTCTGGGAATTAAGGAGTGATTAGGAAGAAATTAGGGCAATGATCAGATGGAGAAACAACTGGAATTTTGTCTGCTTAGATTTCTATTTGCTGTGTGTATGTTTAGCTTCAGATTGGGGAGAATTATCCAGGAAAAATATTGGTCAGAAAGGGCTATTTGCTGTGTGTATGTTTAGCTTCATATTGGGGTGAATTATCCAGGAAAAATATTGGTCAGGAAGGAAAGCAGCAAAAAGGGATGGAAGTAGCAAGTTGAGGGAAGTTGTGGGAGGAAGTTTAGTGCTGGAAAAGGAGTGGAAAGCAGAGGGAAAGGAGGTGAAGCTAAATCAGCACGACAGGAAAAGGAGAATTTTAGGACCTCTCAGGGCTTGGGAAAGGGAATTTATTGACAGATGATGTAGACACTGCTAAAAAATAAATGGATTTCTCGCCTGAGTGTTCACCAAAGAGGATGGGGAACAGATGCCAGAATCTGCTGGAAATTTCCCAGGAGAGAGGCAAGAAATATTGAAGGAAATAGGGATTATTCCAAACTGGGTGAGGACATCAGTGTCTGGATTAAACTCCAGAGGAGCAATCCCAGAATTTCTGGGAATGGGAAGGAAGAGGGAAAACAACTGATAAAAACAGCCAAGCAACACCAAGGGGACAGTTCATCCCCTGAGGGTTTCAGGGAATTTTTTCCTGTGTGTTTCTCTGGTTCAGTTCTCTCAACTCCTGGTAAATCCTGGAGCATCTCTTCCAGCAGGGAACTGGGTGGGAGATGGAATTTGGGAAGTAATCACTCAGCTGGGGCAGGAGGAATTTTCCTTGGAGGGGAACACTGAGGGTTAAGAAAGCTGAGAGGAAACATTCCCAGGTGGTGAATTCTCCTGGGAATCATGGACAAGGGGCAATGGCTTGAAGCTGAAGGAGGACAGGGTTAGGTGGGATATTAGGAAGGAATTCCCAGTGTGAGGCTGTTGAGGCACTGGGAGAAGTATTCCCAGAGAAACTGTGGCTGTTCCATCCCTGGAAGTGAAGCAACCTGAGCTAGTGGAAGGTGTCCTTGTCCATTGGGATGAGATGAGCCATAAAATCCCTTCCTAGTCTGGAATCTTGGAGCTTCTTTCAGTCCCTGAGTGTTGGATTGTGTCCCTGGAATACAACAGGAGACTTGGAGCAGCAATTTCAGCCTGGTGGATCCAAGGCTGGATCTGCCTAGGGATGTGAAGCAATTCCCAGTGATTAGAGAGAGTTTAGCTGGTTCAGAGAATCCTGTCATGCTTTGGCTTGGAATTTTAGGGATCACCATGGAGTTCCTGCATGAAATCCATAAGGAAAACCTCTCTGGCAGCTCCTAGGGATAACCTGCAGGAGCATAGGGAAAGGTTTAGCAATCCCACACTGGTTTAGGTCGGAAGGATCTTAAGGATCATCTCATCCCACCCCAATTCCATGAGCAGGGACATCATTCCACCAGTTCAGGAGGCTCCAAACCTCATCCAACCTGAGCTGGAATATTCCCAGGGATGGAGGAGCCACAGCTGTGGATATGACACAAGAGGATATCCCATTCTCCTAACTGGTTGTGGAGAGCAGCCAGACACAAACCACGATGGGAATTGTGTGGATGGAAAAGGATTTTGGTGCTGGATGAAGAGGGATAAGGTACTAGGAACCTGTTGCTCTTCTGGTGTATGGAGCAGAACACATTGGTGTGTTTTGTTTGGGTTTTTTGTTTGTTTTTTTTTTTTTTTCCTATTTCCCTGCTCCCTCTTGGAGTTCCTGGTGTGAGATCCAACAGGGAAGGTTGAAGCAAAGTCAAAGGGAATTCTTGGCACATCCCTAATCCTGCACATAGTCCTTGTCACCTTATTATTAGAGCTGTGTAAATCTGGCAAGGATCTGTGTTTGCCAAATATAACCCTGGCCTAGAGTTGGGCTTAGATTTGGAATCTGAGCCACTTTTCACTCCTCTGCCCTTGGGAATTTTGGCCAGTTCCAAGTAAAGCAGCAGGAAAAGAGGAGAAGGAAGGACAAAGGAGTCAGGAGGGAAGTGAGAATGGAAGGAACTAGGAGAAATAGCCAAAGGAATTCAGGGCACATTCCTCCTTTTCCCCATCCTCCTGCCTTGCCACATCCTTGGTTTTCCTTTCTATGCTTCCTTGGTGCTCTTGGAAGGGAATTCCAGCCACAGTCCTTTTCCCCATCCTCCTGCCTTGCCATATCCTTTGTTTTCCTTTCCATGCTTCCTTGGTGCTCTTGGAAGGAAATTCCAGCCACATGGATCTCCCAGTGGGAGCAAAGCTGGGACTACCCAAGGTGGAAGATCCAAGGAATGGGAGGGAGCTCAGCTGTGTCCCATCCCTGGAATTCCAGGAGTTCTTCCCTTCTTCCTTGTGGATTCATTGAGAGGTGACTCAGAGATCTTTTGTGACTTAGGAATTCGATAGGAATTGGAGAACTCCCTCCCATAGAGAGAGAGGAATCATGGAATATTTTGGGATGGATTGTAGAGGAGAATCTCATTCCAACTCTGCCATGGGCAGGAGCAGCTTCACATCAGATATTTCTCTGCAGGAACAGGAATTCCAGGAATGAAGGAGCTGATTGCATCCCTAGGAAACTGAGGGAACTCACCACCCACACAACTTTACTGGTCAAATCTGGAGCTTTCCTTTGGAAAAAAAAAAGGCCTCAAATCCCTATAATTATCCAGGAAATGGGAGGAGAATTTTGCTTGGTGCCTTTGATCTGGAGCTGGAACAGGCTCAACTTTGGGATATTTCATCTGAGAGGATCTGCTGCTCACATCTGCTTCCTGTGCTGTGATTCCTTTGGAACACACACACAAAAAAAAAAAAGAAAAAAAAAAAAAAAGAGGAATTTAGCCATGCAAATGTGGTTGGGAAAATAGATTTTACCTGGATAACACCTTTGGCCAGAGAAGGGTGGAAAAACCACCTCAGGCTTTCCCAGGAAAGTGATGAAGAGTTGGCTTGGTGTGGGGAGTGGGACATTGTCATCTCATTCCTTTATATCTTCCTGGAATCCTTTCAGAAATCCCATTTTTTCCTTATATTATTCATGCAGCAGCTGTTGCAGTTCAGGCAAATTCTGGGGGGGGGAAAACAAAAAAAAAAAAAAAAAAAAGGAGCTTAGTTTCAAGTTCAGGAGTTCAGTTTTCCTTCCTGGAGTCTCTAAAGTGGGAGAAGTTATCCCAAAATCCTTGTGGGACAAAGACACATTCCCCAGGTCATCCCAAGGGGGGTTGATCCTTCAGCTTTTTATTCCAAGTGGCTTTTTCCTGCTCCTTTTCCCAACAGAAATCCTCTCCCTTCCCTCTCTGGTTCTGGCCACGTTTGGCTGGAATTTCTGTGGCTCTTCCCAGGTTTTGGTGGGAGGTGGGAAGTGCTTTTTCCTGGGGTTCTCCTGTCAGCCTGGAAATTCCAGGGATACTTCCAATGCCTCCAAAAGAGCTGGACAAGGATTCCATGCATGGGATGGAGAGATAGGAAAAGGGGAATGGCTTCAAACTGGAAAA
>NW_008656790.1:27397-44868 GCF_000695815.1 Acanthisitta chloris | reverse complement strand
CGCCCGCTCTGCCCCCGACTCTGTCAGCTGCCCTCTTTTCCTCCCCAATAAAGCGGTAACTATTTTATGACACGGAGCTCACGCAATTCTTTGTCTCGTCGAAGCCCCTAGCACCTGCGGCACCGATACACACTGCACGGTGTGTGTGACACCTACTAGCTAACCCAGGTGAGAGCAACTAAGGACGGTTCATGCATTCGAGTACGTTAAACTTTTTCAAAGGACATAAACACGAAGACATCTTCCCCCCACAATCAATTTCTACAAGCATAAAAGTTAAAGTTATACTAAATTGCCCAACTAGAAAACCTGACGTTTATACCAGAATAAGAAACAACTGAGACTTCTCTAAACAGCAAGTCCTAGAAAAAAAACTTTCTTGTTGATAAAGATTACACAAGCCAGTACAGTCCTTTTTCCACAGAGCAGATGATCAACTGACTGTCTTCAAACAGGAACATGAACAGAGCTGAGTGAGAAGCTCAGAAGCATCTAGGTAGACAGACTGGATTTGGGAGATGAATGGCATTGCACCCAGCTAATGGCATAGTGTTGAAGTAGGCAAGTTGTTTTACCCAGGGGGAAGAGGAGGTTGAGATGTTAAATACTTTATCCACACAAAATGTGGCACATTTTGGTATGGAAAGCTCAAGATTTCCCTGGTCCAAATTTTTCTGCTTTAGACACATCCCACTCAGATGCTAAAACAAGAGATTGTGACTTCTACAGCCCATACCTGACTGCCTATCAACAACATCTCTGCCCTGCTGCCCAGTACAGCTGTGCAGAAAGCAGGGTGAAACTTCAGGTAAATGTGGGAAGGACTTTGCCCCTTCACTCACAAAATAAAGAAGCTCCTGGGGAGTCACTTGTGCAGAAACTGAAACAATACCTGTCTGCAGAGAGGTGTTTGATTAATGCTTACATTAATTTAATTGTTCCACAGAGAGATCTCAAAATTACCCCTGCAGTCACTCAGAATGCTGCTGCTCATACATTATTCCTGAACCAGATCACTTTGGTGCATTGGCAGAACGAGCACAGAGGAGCAGTATCCCAGCAGCAGCAAAGCATCTGTCACGGTCCCCTCACGTGAGATGGGATCAGTAATTAAACATCAAATCCCTGATGGGTAAACAATAGAACTACCACATAAGCCATGGATAAAGCAGACAGGTAAATGTCAAAAATGAACCCCAGTTCCCCTCAAACATTCCAAGGAGCAGTCATGTCAGAAGGCACCAGATGTGTTTACTTTTTAACCTGAAGAATCATTTGGCAAAGCAGCTGGGTTAGAAGAGGAAGCTAGCACTATTTTCCCAAGGTTAGTGTTCACTGCTAGTGCTCTCTCGTGGGAAAAGATACCTCTGTCAAAGCTCCAGCATTACAGATGAGCTTCATACAAGGGAAATGGTAACATTGTCTTGCAAAAGTTTGAACTTCACAGCTAAGCTGTTGGCAAACTTGTGAGGACAAAGTGTTACTCAGCTCACAGGTAAACACAGCAGCCTACAAACATGATGCAACAGAGCTAAACCAGAATTTTTAACTATTTTAAATCGAACTTAACCCAGACAAGAGACAAATCTTTTCTGAGTCACTTTTCTGCAACTTGGATGCTCGAAAGGTGGCAAGATAACAAATAGTGTTCGCTTTTCTTAATCGAAGTTTGTAATAGAGCTGTTCAATTAGAGTTTTTTGAGATTGATGAAATACTGCCCAAGGACAAATTCATTGTTAGTTTTGAAATGATTTTTAAAAGCTGAACTACAGAGTGTTCAGAAAGGTTACACAGTGAGAGCTGCTTATTGCTAGTTCTAAATGTGGTCTCTTCAGACAACCTCTAAATTCACCCAACCTACAACACAGTGTGCTTGAAGAAAGCCACATGAAAGGGGGAAAAGCCAACAAACGCACCAAACCAGAACTGTTACTTATGCAGTCCTGTGTATGTGCCTTTGCAATCCCTCTTTTAGCTCTTCTTTTGCACCATTAATCCCCATGTGTAATAAAGAAGGTACATTTGGCTTGAACCCCTAGCCCCAGCCCCTGTCCATACATCAAGAGCCACAGATATACTGAGTACAGTCCCAGTGCAGGGGAAGGGTGGTAGGAGGGCAGCCACAAGCATCTCCCACTCTGCAAACCAACTCTCCTCAGCTGGCTGTGGTCCTGCACAGCCCCAGGCACCTGCCCATGACCAGGAACACTTGCAGACTCCTTCTGTATGTTTTTCAGGATGGCTGTGAAGAGGCCACCAAGAGATAATAAGGATCTGCCCCATGGCTTTCACAAGGATCTGAACTGTTGCTGTTAGTGCCAAGGTATTTTTCTTTACAACAATTATCGGGATAATCCTCAGCAGCACAATGCAAAAACTTGATCATAAATGTACATGACTTACACAATATTTTTAATGACAGTTCACTTCTCCTTCATGTGTATTTCACACAAACAGCCATAGAGCAGATTGCTGGCCATGGCATTGCACAATATCTTGCAATAATACACAGCTTTGTTTTACTTCCATGGCACTGGCACAGGCAGCTTTGTGCAGTGCTGTTAGAGCTTGCATTTCTCACCATCAGATGCAAAGGTGGAACACCATGGCAACCAAGCTGATTACCCACATCACCCTGCATTTAAAAACCCAACTAGGAACTCTGAGCAAATTCATTGTTTACCCAAGAGGGAGAAGAAAGAAGAGGATCTCTTGCTCTGTGTTTTACCACATTATCCCCCTGATTCTCCAAAACAGCTCAAAGTCTTCCTTTTAGCACCACCAACTAATGAAACACAACCCAAGAGTCTATTCATTGCATTTACTGTGGTTAATAACATCAATGCCTAGAGCTGAATAGCAACAAATACTTAGTTTTTCTACTGAAAAACTGATCTGCAGATCCCAAAGGCTGGAAAACCATACTGAGATCCTCAGTTTTGTTTTTAAGGAAGGCCATAGCGCTTTGTTTCCTAACTCAGTATTTTCATCCTCTCCCATGACTAGGGAACAGCTGACACCATTAGCTAAGCCAACCAAAACCATGAATGCTTTGTAGCTAAGATTGTCACTTCCAACAGAAACTGTTCCTTTCCAGCCCTACAGCAGCTCCACACTCACAGCACCTCCCTGTCCCCTCCCTCCATTTAGTTCAGCCACCCAAATCTACCCACACAGCCGCTCTACAGCAAACCTTACCTCTGCTCTCCCATTGCAGCTGTGGTAGCCCGTCCTCACTTCTCTAGTTCCTGGCTTGGCTGGCTCCTGCCAGCTCATCCTTCCCTCCTCAGCTCCTCCTGGCCACCCAATGTCCTCAGCAAGAAGCATCAGCACAGCTAACCTGCCAGGGGCAAACCCTGGCTGTATGCTCTGTAGGCCTGATAAACTCTCCCCTCCCAGAGGAAGGTGGTCCTGGGCATAATTAATGATAGAGCACCTTTATCACATGCAGCAGCTGCTTGGGTTTTCTTCACAAGGGTGCTGCCTGACAGATGTATCAGGACACTAGGTCTGTTTTTCAAGGAAAAGCATGAGCTACCTTCAAACAAAACCAATTGCTTGATATTTTACCTTCTGGATATTGAATTCTGGGAGCTCTAACTCTGAAAGTTTTCAGAGGTAAAAATAACAGAGAATCAGCTCTGTGCCATATTGCACACACAGTATTGTTTTCTTTGGCTGCTGAGCTCATCTCAGTGTCTGGAGGTTCCAACAGAATCTCCAAAGGTGGCAATAGCATTTCTTGATTTTCCTTTGGAGAGAAATCAGTCATGCTGAATCTGGATATGCTTTCACTGCAGCTGGCTTCAATTACTCTCTTTATACATAGAAAAGCCTTAATCTTATTAAATAACAAACTACTAATCTCTCTTTCACCACTTTCTGATTTTGAAGGAACAATTGCAAGATGCTACTCTAATTTGCAGGGTTAAAGCAGGCAGTAAGCTGTCTTGCTGTGTGTAACAATCCCTTCCTATAAAGTGACATGAGGAAATTAATAAATGAAATGAATCTTTCAGCAGAGTTCTCCCAGGACAGCTCTGGGGTTTCTGACCCCAAACTTCCAGTGGTTCAGGCTTTTGTCCCAGTGCACAACAGGAATTACTCTTTCCTCGGTTCTGCACTAGGCGCTTCCATGTGGAAAAATGTTGGTTTTCCATCTCGGTCATGCCTTCACAAATCCTCTAAGTTCACAGGTTCAACAAGTGAAGTCTGGTCAGGCAGTCTCAGTTCCACCCTCAGCTCTACCGGCTGTACCTGCCTGTGTTTGCATATTTAATGTTTCCACATCTGATCATTCGACATTGATATTTTCTCCCTGCGTTTGTGACCAGCCTGTGCTGGGGGAGCTTACAAAAGGATGCTGTGTTTTTGGAGATCTGTGATGCAATTTAAAAGCCATCAGGCTATTAACAGATAAGGGTAAGGCAGAGGCACAAAGAGCCCAACAACAAAACCCCAAACAACAACAACAAAAGCAGCAACTACTCAAGTGGGAGGTGGTTGGATAACAGAACCTGAAATCTTTGGGAACTTCTCTTTAATTGCCTCTGACATATTTCAGGCTCTCCCTTGTGCCCTGAGCCCTGTCTGAGGCTCACTGTAAAGCCAAACAGCACACGAGGTGAGTGAATGGCAGGCTTTGTCAATTTGCCAAACACCAAATCCCTTCCTTTGTAATAATCTGGATTTTTAAGAATTCCAAGCTCAGTTCATGAACACAGTTACATGAAAGAGGCTTTTAACCATACAGTATTACAGAGTTTAGATTAACTCTCCCAGCCCTCACACTCCTTCCTTATGTGGAAGGGATCTGTTAAGCACAAGCATGTATAAAATATCTACAGCTTTAGAAATAATTCAGCGTTTTAGGGTTTAACCTCGCTCGGTATGTGCTGTGCTTTGTGGGGTGTGTACAGCCTGTGCTGGCCTCTCAGAAGGCAGATATTTTGCCCAATTTGTTTCAAGCCCTCAGAAGGTTAATGATGCATTAGGAGGAGGGAGAGGGCGTGAGAGGGGCGGAAGGCACAGCCTGAGCTCAGCTCATAGTGCTGCTTGCTGGAGAGCAGCATGGCCTGAGCACCAGGCTCTGATTTTAGCTGCTCCAGCCTTCCCACGGGAGACCTCCCTGTGCCCTGAGCAGCCACGGTCCCCCCAGGCTCCCAAGCAAGGACAAACAATGAGGGCTGGCACATAGGGGCTCAGCACACCAGGGAAACACAGAGCTGGTTCACTGACAGAAAATAAAACATTATACATATATAAATTGTATATATTTATGTATAAATATATCTGTTTCAGAGCTCTGTCTTTGCTGCTGCCTCTTGTACCCTGGATGGATACATGCATTTAACAGCAGCTCAGTGCTGCCTGTAGAGGTACTGCCTGAGACACACAGCAGCATTGCCAGGCAATTCACTCTCCCATTTTATACCTGCTGTAGAGCCGTTGGATCATTAATCTGTTAGAAGAAACCTAGCAATAATTGCTCCATGTAAAATAAGACTTCTTAGTATTAAGTTGTAATTCATTTTAGACTCTGACATGACATTGTTTTCTATTTAAATTGCCATAAAATAAGAAAATGTTTGATGAAAGTGTGATGGTTAAACACAAAATTAACTGATTTCTTATTAAACATTCACAAACTACCGAAATTAAAATATCTGTTTAACAAAGAAAATCCATAGGATAAAATCCGGTCCAATAAAAGAGATCCAAATCCCAAAATGTAAAATTGTATGTAATATCTACTTCAGGACACATTCTTAATTTAATAAAAAAGATCTCAAAGCATTTTGCTCTGCAAATTATATCCAGAGCCCCTATTTAATCTGACTACTGGACTCAGCAGATTTTCTTGGATGAGTAAATCAAAGTCTTAGGTCCCAAAATGTCCATTGGGTCTGAATTCTTGGCTGAAAAAGAGCAAAAGATCCTACAGTAATTTCTTTTATTTTCAGACTGCATTTATAACCAGAAAATACATGAGATATATCATGCTCAGAGTTAGTTTAGTGAAAAGCAGGGGAAGAAAGTCTCATCTGACTTTTCACAACTGTGCTTCTTTTTGGTTAAAAACAAGTACTGTGCACCTCCCAAAGTCACCATGATTTGAACTAACAGGAATAAATATAGCCTCAACTCCATGTGTTTGCTGCTTCTTTTTCAATATTAAGAGCAAAAACCTTCAAAATTATGAATAAATTTGTCACTAGTATTCTTTTGATGGGAAAAGAGCAACAAGACAGCCACACAAGAGAGTATTACTTTGTGCTAGTCGAGACAAGATGTTGAGGATTTAGAGCTGATCTTTTGTTTCTGCTCAGAGACAAACGGTATAAAATTGATATGCATGCTTCTGTCCTGACAGCAAAGGGCTTCAGCACGACTCTCACTGAGAGCTAATGGCTCTTGGGGATGCTGCTCTCTAAAGTCCCTTGGCATGAAATGGTCTCATGCAATTCATCTCCCATTAATAGCAGCTCCAAGACTACAGTCTCTCCTTTTTTCTTTTTTCTTTTTTTTTCTTTAAGTTCTTTTATCCCTGGCTGAAGCTGCCTGTGTTCTCATTGGAGCCGAGAGGGTGTAGTGTGAAGGTTTTCTCCCCTCGGCTCTATTCTCTTGCAGCTCTCAGCAGACACGGGGGCAAGCTGAGGCCCTATGGAAAGCAGGGCCTGATGTCATCCCACCCCGCACAGGGCCAATGAACGCCCTCCAGCACAGCCCCACCACACACGTACACAGCCACAGCATCTTAATCGCTTCTGGGGGCTTTTTAAAGCTTTATTAGTCCGTGGCAAACAGCAGCTGTAACATCATGGTTTGTTTCAGTGGATGTCTCTGAGCCAGGACCTTTATGGTGCCACACTCGGCACCAGGAAAGTTTGGTTTAAGAAGTTATTAAAGGTCTTAGGGAGATAAAGCTCCTGTTTTCATTTCTAGGAGATGAGGTAGCCTTGAGGTGGGGAACAGCCACATGCAGGGGGCACCTATGGGGGCAACACATGACTAGGACACCAAGAGGCTCCAGCTGGACATTTCTGCCAGCACCAGGATGGTGGGGAGAACCCAAATCACCTGGCACTGCCTTCTCCCTTCTAATGTGCCTATGTAGCAAACACAGCTTAGTACTGAAGTAACATCACAAAATTAGGAACATGCACCCAATGCCACCACAATATAATGTCACAGCTTGCTCTGCCTTTCACACAGGTCCTCACCTGCCATGGTTGTGCAGACATGTTGCCTTCTTCACACTCTTTGCTGCCCAAGGAGATCAGATTCTGATGCTCACATCCGTGTCTGCCTCTGTAGCTCCTCTGCCCACAATTTGTTGGAGTGGTGGGACTCTGAGAGGTGCTAATTCCTTTCAGATTATTTAAACTAAGGTGCCAGTGCAGAGTAGATTTCTTGTTGAAAATTTGGAGCTAACCCCTGAATGAGGATAATGAAAATATTTCCATCATGCATTAGTTGCAGCAGAAGTAATTTGCTCTAGGGAGGAGGCACCAGCTAACTTTAAATCAGAGTGGAGGTGAGTGTAAAAACCTGGAGTAGGTAAATCAGAACATAAGGCTGGAAATATCATAATTTCCAGAAGAAAAATAGCTCATTTATTTTTTTATTATTGCAGTCTAGGTGAGGAGTAAGTACATTTAAGCACTCTTCATAAATTTGAAACAGTGTTTTGTTGGATCCCCTCTCTTTTCCAGGCACCTTGGAAATCCTGCCCAGCACATGTCTGTGCAGTTAACCCACTGGCACCCCCAGGCTGGGGAACATTGCTTACGCCGTCAGCTGGTCAGCAGGAGGTGTCCTTGCAGCTGGAACAGACAGCCTTGTCCTTCTCCCTCATTGCTGCTGCCCATGTTGTTCTGTCAGTCCAAGTGTTTATGCAGCCACATCACAAATGTGATCAGGGAGTCAGTCTGGGCTGAAGCATTGTGGGGCTGGGTCAGATCCCAAGGTGGTCACGTCAGGCTGAGGGAGGGATGGCAGAAGAGCTGAAGTGAGTGCCCACAGACAAGCCTGGCACTTTCAGCGACAGGACTACAGTTGTATATCAAAGCTTCATTTTACATCCTCTACTACAGCTCCTACCCACCCCGAAGGCTAAGAGCCACACCAGGGGCTTGAAGGGATGATCATCACTCCTGGTGTCCTGTGTTCTTGTACAGCATCTCCCAGCACTGTCCATGCTCTTGCCTCACCAGCTCTGCCATCCCACAGGGGCCCCACAAACTCCCTCTCTCCCACCCTGATGCCAGCCTTGCCCTGGTGCTGCCTGGGGCTCCACGTCTCCAGCCCAGACCCTTCCCTGTCCCCCAGGAAGAGGTTTTGTCCATCACTGCTGTGGTCATTGTCACTCAGCACACACAGCAAACTGAAGCCATCTCCAGTCTAGTGACAAGCACAGGCTATATTTTATTTGTGTGGGGAGGGGGTGAAGGGACAGGAACAGGCATTTAATACCAACAGAGATTTTAGCTAAGGTTTACTGATTAAATTAAGCTTTCCAAGACCTGCAGTAATTGCTTGAGGCTGTGGAAAGGTAGTTTGTGTCTGATCTCTCTTTAACTCCCAGGGACAACTTTTGTGGACTCTCACAGAAGTGCATTATCATTCAACTTGGTGTGTGCATATGTCTGTGTGAGCTCATCCCTAGCATCCTTCCCTGACTGAAAAGGCTTATTGCAAACTGCTGCTGCTTTTGAGTTGCATTAAGATTGTAACTGGAAGAAGTCAGAGCAAGAAGTATGATTTCTACTAGGTCTGTTACACCAACACAGCTGTGTCACTGCCGAGAGTGACTGGAAGATGCTGGGATGTAAAGGGAGAAAGCCCCCACGCCCCCCAATCTATTAAAATGAGCCACAAACACAATACTAATGTGGTAAGTCAGGGCAATATGCAAATGGATGCATGTCCCAGAAACCCTAATCCTATCAAGAATGCAGAAGATGTTAATTTGACCATCTTTCACAGCTCATAAATCTATCTGTAGCAAAGCCAGGCTGCCAGATGTCATCCACTAGCAGCTCTTTGAGGCTGGCAGTCTCAGCATAGACGCCTGATCATGCCTCAGTAAAGACCAATAAAGAGCATTGTTTGTGTGGCCTGAGAGCAGCTTCTCACATTTTGCTACAATAGAGGAAAACAGTGGGAAATGTGAATGACTGATTGGCAGAACTGGTGGTCTTGGTTGTCCTGCTTTCCACATAGGGAGCTATAGATTTCACATGCATTTTACATCATTAGCATGCAGATCAGTTTACCTTGTCCTTAACAATTAGTGGTGTATGTTCCTCAATATTTTGAATCCTAAACTATAAATACAAGCTGGACACAGTTCCTTTTCTCTCAGGCTGATACTCCTTATTTACTTCAAACTATTTAAAATGGCAAACAGCTTCTATTACGATGTGACCTTGCTTATATGATTTAACATTGAGAAATACCCTGTTTCAGAGCAAGCAATGGTAAACAGATCTTTCATAAAAGACCAAATAAAAGACCTCTAGAGCTATATACTCATTTTATCCTTCTCAAATACAAGGTTTAAAATTATAAAATTGCATTTTTAATTCTTTAGTATCAGCCAGGATTAATCTAATTTTTACAATGAGGGTGGTGAAAACCCTGGCACAGTTTGCCCAGAGAGGTGGTAAATGACCCATTCCTGGAAGCATTCAGATTGGACAGGGCTCTGAGCAGTCTGATGTAGCTGAAGATATTCCTGCTCATTGAAAGGGTTTGGACTAGATGATCTTTAAAAGTCCCTTCCAACCCAAACCACTCTATGATAATTTTTTTTACAGGGTGTATATTGAAAGCAGATATTTTTGTGTGAAGTCACCTGGGAGAAAGGTGGATGAACCTCACTTTTAGGTGAACTGAAATGACTTTCAGCATCTCAGCAGGTATCAGACTATCACAGAACTCAAATCGCTTTGTTACAGAGTTGGGCTGAAAAAAAGAAACCAAGCAAAATGATAGGGAATGCTGTAGAGAAACAGGAATTCCCACCATTAAAAATGATAGGTCTGCTATCTGCAGGTACAGGGATCCCCATGGAAACTGCTGTTCAGTTGGGATGTGTGTATTCCTGTCACATGCCACCCACAGCACTCAAAACATTTCAGATCGTGAAGCTCCAGCCACACAAAACAGACTTCTAGTGCTTCTTCAGGCCGGGCAGAGGGTCTGGTGCAGGGCAGACGCTGAACCAAGAAACTGAGGTCCTTAATGCCAGCAAGGCCCTGCTGTCTGCAACAGGGGAGAAGGTGCAAAGAGCCTCCGACGAGAGCCTGAGCCTCTCAGGGCTGTTTGACCCCCCAGTATTGCTGAGGAAAGAGAGGCAGGTTATGTGCTGCTTGAGCCTTCCCGAACTCCTCACAAGCCCTTCCTGATGTGAACAAGCTTAGTTTAGTTCAGGAAGTAAATTTTAGAGACAGAATGTATGCACAGCCTTGTCCCTACAGTATTACCTGCCAAACCCCATTCTGATCTCAGTGTAAGGGAGAAGTAGTGATAATAAAGTGAGGCTTCTTTTTCAGGTGGACACGGCTAAGCAAATAAGTAATTCTGATGGGTCAAAGGAGACAAAATGCTAAAAAAAAAAAAAAGTAAATAAAGTAAGTTTTGAAACTAAAGGACATAATGAATTTGCTTGGGAAACCCTGGTTACATTCTACCTTCAGAATTAGATGCAACAAGGGAGAATCATTTGTGTCTGAGTCTGAGACGTCAACTATTTTGCTTAACAACCTTAACACACCTCTATTGCTAAATCAGGGTATGCATAAACACAGTTCTGATTCTGAGAGTAACAGAATTATATGTTTAAAGACATGAGAAAATTCCTTATGCCAAAACTAGTAGGTCAGAGAGTCCAAACCCACTACTGTAACAGTATTTCAAGTAGGTTAAGATGCTGAACAACAAACTCCACAAAATCTCTACTGTAAAATCAGTCCAGTGAAGGAGACATATTAAGCACTATTTTGTAAAGATTTTTCCTTTTTTAAAAGGAAAATATGTTATTTATTGATACTGCAATAAAACATCTGTAATACACAACAATGCACCCTATCACACGATTAATAATATCAGTTGTACAACATCATGTCATTACTCTTTCTTCTTTTCAAAAGAATAAACACAACCAAAGCTGGAGATATGAAATATTTAATTCACACATTTTGTTGAATTCCTTTGCTGAAAAGGTGGCACTGCCTGGGAATGGGGAGCGAAGCCTCCAAAGACAGAGGCATATCCAACCCCACAACCATTAGTTTACAGCCCATTTTGTACAAGTCCTTGGCTTTTCAAAGTTGCCATGTATACAAGGTTCTCATATCTCTTGCAAACTATTGCCATGATTTCAGTATTTCTCCTGGACTATGTCCCCACAGCTGACACATGGTACTGGTATAACTAAAACTATCCCAACTTTCACGCATGTCCCTGAATAAATCTTTCTATTTACAGTGAGTGTGAAATATTCCTTCTAACTGAAATATTCCATTTATTTGGCCCAGCTCTGAAACTATTGTTTCTCTCTGTATTTTATAAACATCTGTTCTTTTTATTAGTGTTTCCAAATTTATAATTGACTAAGTGCACTTTTAATGGCAGGTGATATTTCAGGAGTGCCTTGGAATATGGTCTAATACATCATTACATAAAAAGAGCAGCTTTCCATATTATTTTTGTCCAATCCTATCCATAATGGATTATTCCCATTAGAATTCTCCCCTGGGACTAGTCTGCTCTGTGCTAGTATTGAGGATTGCTTGATACGAGCTAGCACCAGCTTCATCATTCTGCCACTCTGTCTGTCGCATTTTGAGCCTGATTATAAAAATGCTAAGAGGCTTTTAAAGATATTGAAATGTATTTTAAAAGATATTTAAAATGCTTGCATGGCATATGTAAATAGGATGTTGGATAGAAGGTTCACTGTAAGTTTTTTATTTCAGCAATCTGATACAGCTAAGAGCAGCACTTTTCTCTGTTTCTGTCTCCTTATCAAGACACTTTCATTCTAATTTTGTGTAGACTCTTTCAGACCTGGTACACCACACACCAGATTTTTTCTGTGAGTGTATCTGCCACCACACTGAGATACTCAATCAATTCCACACACACACTCCCTCCTTTTTTTTTCAGCCTCAATTTTTTTTTCCAGGTCTGTTCTGCACCTTTGGAAATCCATCTTACTAGCAATGTGCTAAACTGTTCTCCATTCACGGAGCTTTAGTTCCAGTAGGAGAACATTTTCTTCTATAAAAACCTATGTTTTTGCACTTTCTAGTGCATTTTCACATTCCTAATCTTTTGAAATGAGCTTTAGCATTAGTCCATTTAGCTTGAAGTCAGATTTATTTCACTGCCTGATTACTGGTTTTAGAATCTTTGCATTAAATGACACCTACACTATGTGCTTCAGGGACCTCATGCTTTTTATTACTGGGACTACCTGTGAAACTGCCCTTTTTTGTATAGTTTGTTGAGTATTTATAAATCTTTAGGTTTTAGCAACCTACTGCTAAGTAGGTTCTTCCCCTAAATCCTGAATTAGACTTTATTTTGTGAAAACAGGTGCTCAATGAATATTTATTACTCAAAGTAAAGCCCTTTAATACCAAATCTAGTTTGTTCATTGCATGTTTGCAATGCTTCAGGAAAATACTTTCTAATAGGGAACTGCTATCAGGCATTGGTCATCATATACAGGTTTATTTCTTTATCTAAAGATGACACTCAGGGACTGCTTTGGAACTCCCTCTAGCATTAATTAAAACAATACTTATTGTAACTGCTGTCAGCTTCTACTTTGACTACCTCAATAGTTAAAGCTAGTAGATACAATATCCTCATAAATAGCAAGTCATAAATATTATATACATTAACTGATTTGATAGTCACTCACGTGATTTCAGTTCTATTTAAACATAAGTCCCACTTGCTTAATTTATTTGCTCACTTCTCTATCAGGCTAGTAAGTTCTACTTCTATACAGATCTACTATTCTATGATGCCTCACACACCTGAATAAATTTCTTGTACTGAAATAAGCTTCCAAATACATTGCTGGACAATGTTACCTTTTTGAAGAGCAGCTAGACAACACACAGCCATAGATCCCTAGCCCAGAAATCAGTGACTGTTTTCAAGTCCATTTCTCAGGCTGTTTCTATTAGCTTCACCACCCAATCTTAATCCTTTCCCACACATACCAACCTAGATCTGTACACAGTATTATCAGCTGACATGAAGATGCTTTTCCAACTGTAAAAAGCCTCAAGCACACATTCTTAGGCACTACTGCATCTTCTTTTCTCCTTAAACAATTTACATTTATTTCAAATGTTAAGGTTTGCAAATACTACTACCATGACCTTCTGGAAACTCTTAATGGTCCTAACTTAAAAGCTTTGCAAGTGTTGCCCTGGCTGCGTCACTGCACATGTGCTTGCAATGGCATCACGTGCCATGTAAGGAACCACCTCAATCTCCTTCTCTGCCACCCATTAAGATCTCAGCTGAAACATACTTGTAGATGTAGCAGTTTTATCAAGATTACAGATGGAGACTTTTAATTTAACTGGATTAAAACCCCCACTCCCACCTCCCCATGTACATCCTACCACTAGACACAATCCAGGTGGGTAATGTGACGTACTTTATGCTGTCTGCTGGGTTTTTTCAGCTTGTCTCTGCTAAGCAATGCTTCAAACACAAAGTTTGGAAGAGCCATCATATAAGACATTTGCCTTTAGTTTTTAAATCTAAATTCTTTCCTTGCACAGGTCTGATGTTACTGTTTTGAATTGGCTGTACCTTTCCCTTGTGTGTTCTTCTCAAGAGGAGCCATTGTGAAGTCCCTGCAATGTCTACACACCAATACTCGTTTGCTGTTTTAACTCAAATATAAGTTGGGAAGTTGATATACCACAATTACCTTGGCCATTCCTAACAATTATATTAGTTATTCCTACCATAACTTTTCAGTGCTCGTGGAATTTGCATTTCTTTCTTTGCAGGTTATTACTGGTTCTTTTATTCTCTCCCCCCTCCTGTGTATCTTCTCTCCCTTACCAACCTTGCTGCTCTTTAGGGCAGAACTTTTTAGCTTCAAACCAATCATCTACATGCTTTTTCTTTTTCTTTTGCATTCTCTTCTTGCTGCCTGCAGCTTTTTCTGATCTAGTGAGCCACAGGGAGAGGCAAGAAACCCCTGGGTATTCTCAGAAGTACCATTGCTTATGCTTGCTGGAGGGGCAGAAAGAGGGTCACACCTCCCTCTACCCCCTCAACTTCAGCACTTCCCTCGCTGACATAACCTCCACCTCCTACCGCGACTTCCGTGGGCGCAGGAAAAGCACAACTCCATGAACCACAGAGGGGCAGACCTCAGTCAGTGTCACTGCCAGGGCACTGAAGGCATGAAAGGTCTTTGCTGCACTGCTGCTTTAGATAAGCACAAACCAAGCCTTTATACCTATTCTTGAACCACTCATGGGGCTCTGTTTCCAGCAAGAGAAAAACTGTTTTACTATATTAAGTTCAGGAGACCTGCAGAAGGGGGAATGGCTCCTAGGCTGCAGCACCCTCACTGGCAATGATGGCCTGCTGGAGAAGTCACTTTCAAAACTCTCTCAGCTTCTTGGTGAATGAGGAGTGAGCAATGTCTGTGTGTGTGTACAGCATGGTGTTTGAGTGTAGAAGAGATTCTTTTATATACATTCATTTCCATTCAGAACTATGCCAACATACCTCTGGAACATGCACTGTACAGATATTAACTTTTTCAGTTACATATGATAGAAGAGTCTGGCTAAATTATTTTTTTATCTCTAAGAACTAAAGGATAAGTTATGAGTAAATTTTTTTAAGAAAAACCCCTAACACTTTCAATTTTCTTAGTTGCACCACTTGTTTTTATACTAATGACTTCATTTAGGAAAAAAACTAATGCAGAATGGAAAGTTGATGTTAATTTTTAGCAACCTAGATGGGTGCAATTTTCAGGAACAGTTTTGTAAGAAGTTGTGCTCCCAACATACTTTAAAGATTTGCATTACCTTGATCTTACCAAACATTTGCTTTCCTGCCCTCTAGTGCTCATGTCTGCTGAAGTCTTCTATATAATCCTTGTTTTGGAAACCTCCTACCATATAAATGGTCCTACAGAAATAAAGTGATTTACTTATAGCAATACTACCAGTGATCTAAGCAGGGACTTTGTTGCTCAGTTATGTATCACACTGCTGCCTATGCAGCTACCTGAAAGGTTAAGACTCTTTAGGTTACATTTGGTTTACAAAATGAAAAGTAAGTGAATTTCCTGTTTCAGTTCTGGACCATGTAATGGAGTTTCCAGTGCATAAATTGAAGCTTCTGGATTTTGTATTAAAACATTTTCACTGGTAGCTAAAGCTGTTAGTTAGCCATAGATCAAACTACAAGTTTCCATAGTATTTACAGATTTTCATCCACATGAGAAGCTTTTCTACTTAATGAAGTTAATTTCACCTCCAGTGATGTAGTTTGTTACAGTGTTGTGCATGCTTACACCTAAACCAATGGGTTAACACACTACACCTGCAATTACTCCCATGCTAGCAGAAAACCAGTGAATTAAATTTATTTAGTATTAAATGGATATGGAATGTCATACAGTACATGTAAAGAAAGACACTTCAAGATGAGTAAAGCAGAACTAATTGCACAAGGGATTAAAGGTTCACCTCACAGTCAGTATTATCAAATCAGTACAGCTTCCATCTTCAGAGTGCAAGGTATGTCATGCAAAGAAACAGCTCAAAAAATCCCCAAACAGACAAAACCAGCATTGTGGTACCACTTAAAATGCTATCATACCACAATATTTTACAAGACATTAAGTGATCATTCAAACAGAATGAAGCATTTTAGCAATAACAAAAGTTTTAAACATACTTAACAGATTTCGCATGAACACCAATTCCAGCATTACTATACCTAAGGAACAGGCAACATGCTGGGAGAAAGGACCTAAAGATCAAAGCCTTTTTTTATTCATAGCCAATATTACTTTCTGCAAGAATTCTGCAATCTTAGTATTCAGTTTCCTCACACAACTGGGTAAGGTTCAAATACATTTTTACATAGAGCATAATCACATAACCACCACATCAGCAAGAGGATTTCATTATCTTGACCAGTTACTACATTTAAAACCATGGTATGATAACATGCCCTGCAAACAAATTGTCTTCTGGGACAGTGTTCTGCATGTAGAAATATTAAACAACTAAAATATACTCCTACCCACTTTAACCCCAAGTAAACTATAATTTGTATTTACATATTTTTGAAATATGTAGGTAAAAACTGCAGATGGAAAAGAAGCAAAATACACAGGAGAGCTATGATAGTGCTGACTGAACTGGCTGGTGCATTCAGTAACCCTGAATGAGGCTTGGCCAGGGAGTTGTGCCTTTTGCACTCTGCCTCTGTCCAACAGGTCCTACCAGGGCGACCAGAGGCAGCTGCTGTGGAATTGCTGCTCCTCTGCTCACACACTCCTGGCCCAGCTGGCAGAGCTGGGAGCAGATCTGTGCACCCCAACCAGTTCCACTCAGCTGAAAGCACAGCAAATAAACACACTTCTACACACCTGCTTCAACTACAGCCTGAAGGTTAACATGGGAGAGACACAGGAGATGACAGGATGGCTTTTAACATTTCTGCCTTGCAATACTCATGTTCTCAGGGCACCAACAGGTAGATTAATCTACCAAAATAAGCATACAAAAAAGGCCAAGTTGTTTGCCCTCGTATTAGGAATAAACTATTTAAACTTCCTGGCTTAAATGTAAGCAAGAGAAACTCAAGAAAGAACTCCTTGAGGTTAATTTTCCATCTACATTCAAAGAAAATAATTTACTAAAACTGTAACTTGCAAGGTCTCCTAGCCTTGAAGTGAGGATACAGGTTAACTATACCTATAGTTAAATAAAAGACTTCAAAAGACATTTTACAGAAATCAAATATGCAGCTCTAGGAAATAGGTGGAAAACCACTTTAGTATTCATCTAGAACATCCCATTTTCATAGCCTTTTGTTCTTGGGAATGTATATCTCATAAATAAAAATACAGGACAAAAATTTGTGTATTCAATCTAAAGTTGGAAATTTCTAAACATCTTGAGATAAAATTTGCTTTCTCCCTCACAAATAAGTGATAAAACCTGAAAAAAATTGGCTTTTCCAATCTATCTTGCATGAGAAAACACAGATGAACGAAACAACATCTGGCAAGAACATTTTGTACAAGATTGCAGTTCTAAAACATTTATATTACAAAGCAATGTAAATAAATACCAGGCTAGTACAAAAGCTCTTATTTACAGTTTTACAAATGAAAAGGTTCTCAGTGTAAATGCAGTGTTTAAAGAACACAATATTAGTAAAATGA
>NW_008656790.1:0-27366 GCF_000695815.1 Acanthisitta chloris | reverse complement strand
AAATGCAGTGTTGTATAAAACCATTCTTTCAAGTTAATTTCTGTTTATAATTTAGTACAGCCAAACCCCAGTTTATGCCTGGAATGGTATCTGTTAAAGTGCTGAAAAAGAGGACATTTCTGAAATTTTAGAAAAAACATACTGTACATTATTAAAGCTTTATCAAGTCAAAACTGGTATGTTTTGTTCACATTTGCTACCGCACCACCTGTGAATGGAAGTTTTTCAACAAAAACTTGTAATTAAACATGATGGCAGCCACTGGTGTGTTCACATCCACAGTCTGATGGTTTCCCACAAGTAACTTGTCTTAAGCTTCAGTGGTGGCTTCAGGTTTCATAATCTGGTAAGTAATCAAGTATTCTGGATAAGCCTGAAAGAGTGACAGACACATTTTTTATTATTATTTAATTTCCTGGATGAATAGGAATGTTTGTTAGAGGAGAGGAAAATGTATTAAAACCAACGAAAAAAAGGGCAAAATGTCAAAGGCAAAATCCCTGAAGCATTTAGGAAACAAATATCCTTTCACCTGCAAGCACAGCTGGAGTTTGTTTTAAGAGAAAAGCAAGTCCTAGCACCTCAAACATGAGAAAAAACCCCAATGCGTTGCATACCTTTGGAAAAAACCAGGGGGTCTGGCAAACCAAACCAAAGCTGTTTACCTGCTCTCCTCTATAAATGACATACTCTGCCAATGCCAATCCATTTACACTGGGTCTCCCAGTAACTGAGTGATGTCCTGGGGGAGAATGAGCCATTTTCATAGCACTGAACTGCAGGAAAGACTTGCCCAGTGTTACACGACAAAAGAGCAATTGCCTGTGGGAGAAGGGAGAAAGGACCATGCTTAGGAATGTATATTCATCTTCCTAATGAATATTCCTAAAGAAATACTGCACCTGAACATCCCTGAATTTCTCCTTTCTCTGTAACAGGCATTGGACTAAACCCTCACATAGCTGCATCTTTCACACAACCTTCTAGCAGATCTTCTTGACTCCCTGGCTCCCTCAGTCTGATTTTTACAGTAAATTAAGGGCAAAGGTTGGGTTAAATGCACTGAAGATCATGGAATCATCATGTTTGGAATAGACCTCGAGACCTCTAAGATCATCAAGTCCAACCACCAACCTGCCACTCTGCTGTAACCCCTACACCATATCGTCCCAGCACCAGATCCAGATGACTCTTAAACACTTCCAGGGATGGTGACTCCACCACCTCCCTGGGCAAATCTACTCCAGTGCCTGAACCTATGGTTCAAGATGGCTGAAGGTTCTTTAAGTCAAGTTTTCTGGAAGATTTTATTAGGCCCAGCACATAGAGACTACTGAGTTCTAGTAACAAAGCAAATTCTTGGTTTGTCTTCAGAAACAGACTCTGCTGCACTGATAGCCTAGAACACCATACACAGAGGCAAAATCAGATTCTTTTGAAGGACTTACCTGTGGCAAACATAACAAGATCTGTCTTTGTGAATTGGACATCCAGTGCCACCTCCAATTCCATATACATATTGATTGCTTTTGGAAGAATTTTCAGCAAAGTAAATCCCAGCTCCAAACATGCCTCCTATGTAGGCATGTCTCTCATCAAAGCCTTTGTGAATGATGGCATTCACAAATGGGGAGCCTAAGAGAAAGGAGGAAAAGTACTGAAATATGTGTCACAATTCAATCATCCATTCTGATCGTGCTGGGAACCCTGCAGCCTTCATTATGAACATGACCCTGAGCTTGTTTGGTTTGCTCATCAGGGCAAACAGGAGAGCACAGGAGAGCCTTCAACTGGCTTTAATTTGCTAAGGATAAGTTATGTTTCCTGGAATGCTGAACAAAGCTAACTTAAAAACAAGAAAACAAGAAAATCCCACCCCAAAACAACCCATAGCAGAATGAAGTTTGACCTTTAATCAATTTGGTCATACAGCTGATAAACCAGACTTGGTCACTTCACGAGGAAGAGCATTACTTAATCTTCATTCATAACTGCTAAAATGTTTTCACTTAGACCTTTGATGTCTCCTTTGGGGAGAGACAAGGAGATGCTAATGTCAGAAGAAAGATCCAGAACATTGTATCTCCCCATTGTGACATACACAAACACTTATTCATAAAAACTCATGTCAAACCTAGAACCTATTTCCATTGAGGAAATTTACTCTGAGACAGTAGAAACCCTACAAAAAAGAGTGTTGATGATGAAATGAGCTCATAAGGTGCGCTGCAAAATCTTACCATGAAACAGCATTCTTTCATTAGCATGGTTATGATTCTCTTCAGAGACCTCTTTCCTCCTGTGAGTGTATCTTTCCCATAGTTTTTTGTTGCATACTTTCTGAATCTGAAACAGTCCAAAAATATAAGTTTCACCTTGAAACTGAAAAATTCTGTTCACTTTACTTGACAGATGTATAACCTATGGCCACTATTCTAGAGTACACTTACACAGCCACTCAAACAAGAACACTTCCCTTGGAACTCAATGAAACACAAATTCTCTAATTTATCCTGCACAAGTTGATTGCTGCAGCACAACAACTCAATCACAACTATATGTTTAATTAAGAAACAATTCATTTTAAAAATCTCGAGTAAAAAATTTGTAAATTTAATGTAAAAAAAAAATTTAAATTTAATTTAAAAAATCTCTCATAAAGGCATAACCATTGACCATAAAAAAATGCAACAGCTACCACTGACCATAAAAATGCAACAGCTACCTTTAGGATGTTGTATCTGTTGAAGACTCCACCAGCATGTCCTCCATCCCTGTGCTCCCGGACAGTGCTCTGCATCTGGAGGTTGAGAATTTGAGGAGGATCACATTGTTTCAGAGCACATTCAACATATATTTCCTTTGCACAAGTCAAATAACCAAAGAGCTCATTATGTATTAAGACAATAAAAAAACCACACAGGAACCTATCAGGCAATGGCTGTAAGTACTGCCAGATTTTCTGTATGCACAAGAACAGGTTTAGTGATTTTTTTGACTAGCCCAGGGTCTGGATTTCAAACTGGAGAAGATTGTCATGAATCTATTCTGAATTTTGTTTCTTCAGAATTTTGTTTCTTCAGAATTTTGTCTTGTGCGATTATGACACTTTGCAAGGCAGTGATTTAAAACTGTGTAACAGACAAGCAATCAATTGGCAGCATAGACTTTATATGTTATATCAAAGAGCTCGTCTGTAAAGTAGAGGTTTTAAAAATACTACAAGCAGTAACAATATAAGTAAAACAGTTACAAGACATCAGCAGCACAAATTACATGTGGTATAAAGCTGGGAATTTGAAGTACCCTTATCCAAGCTTTTCTTAGGCTTAGTGATGTTTATTGCACTGTTAAAATAGTCTAGCAATACTTCTTTATCTGCTTCTTTAGTAGTAGTAACAAAAATACTGAGAGACTACACAGACTGACATACCTCTTCTTCTACTGACTGAAACTCCTTATCTTCAGTGGAAAGGTCTATGAGAATAGTTCCACTGCCAGAAGTATTTAGAGTCAGGTATGGGTTGAGTCCTGTGAATGGAATAAAACACAACAACAGTTTCAGAAACTGCTTTAAGACTACTGATTTGGAATGATAACCAGGAAGACTTCTCTTTTTTAAGGGACCATTTTCTCAAAACTCAGTTTACCAGCTGAGGAGCTTAGCTGCTAAGGAAGGCAGAGATTACAAATTACTTCAGTTGCCTTCTACTGGTCACATACCTTTTTGTGGATGTTAAAGTGTGATCCTTCAAATAAGTTCACTGGTTTCAAGCAAACTTTTTCAGCATCTCTGTTTATCACCTCTACCCATATATTACCATGCATGCACCAGAAAGGCCATGAGAGGCACAGCAGTTAGATGTGAATGCTGCAGTGATTTTCATGGAGTTGTGGACACTGATCAGTTGTTCTCTCAGCAAGAAACAGCATTTCAGACATACTAACTCATTTATCTATGCTTAGGTCAGTATGATAATGTACATGGACAGGGAAACTACTTCTAAGTAGTTAATTACAAGAGTTCATTTCACCTCTAGGTGAAACAGTGAGACAAAGAGGAAAAATAGATTTGGAGGGTTTTTTTGCCTTTTATGCAGCCACAATTAAACGAAGCATACTGAATTGCAATGAATTCTGCTGGTATCAACAGTGCTGCACAAGTGAAGAGGCTTTAGCAGAAACTTCAATACCAGGTGAATTGTTAAACAAAGCAATTATGCTAATTTTGCATCACTGGAAGCACCAACTCTGCTTTTAAAGAGAAGTATAGGTAAGAATTTCAGCTGGATTTCTGAGTGAGCAAAGACAGTAATCTATGGCAGGGCTCAATGCAACAGCACGTAACATGCCCTAACTCACCAACAGAGAATGAGCTCTGCTCTTCAGAGTACTTTGATGAAGAGAAACACTCCCTAGCTCAAAGAGCTTATGATCAGTTTGCACTAGGATTGACACTTTAAGTAAACACAAAACAGTGACCATAGAGAAACAAAGCCCAGAGAACTGAAAGGCAAGATTCACAGTAATTCACAGCACAAATACAAGTGCTCATGTTTCAAGTCAGAAGACATTCTTACCATTTGCAGTGCCATTTTCTAAGATAAATTTTATTATCAATTTTTTTTAATGAGCTACAATTCCAACTAACATAAATAATATATAAAAACTGATTATATAAAGGCAGTATTATGTGACAGTTTGACATGAGCACATACCTTGTTGTCCAGAAATAAGTCTTTCAACTCCTTTGATGATTTTATGCCTATGGCCATAAGCATTAATTCCAATTTCCTTCAATTCTTTGTGTCCCATTTCAACCAACACATCCAGTGTTATCTATAAAGAAAGCAACATGCTTTGATTTGTACTAGCACAACTGGCAATGACAGTGAAAATACACCTCACAATAGTTGAGAGAAAAAGCAAGTGTGAAAAGATCATGAACATTAGAGACTTTTTTACTGTTACTCAACTGTCTTCTCCAGACTTTGTCTTTAAATAAACATGCAACAAACTACAACTGTCTAACTTGTATTGTTTGCAAGGATCGTACTTCTGATTGAGAAATGCAAATTTCTAGATGTATTCAAGGCAAAAGAAATAAAATCTGAAATTACTAATCAACACTGACTACTTATGTACTCTATGATTTATACCACATTGCTACAGTTAAACTGATATGGACATTATTGCCCCAAGCTCTTTAGACACACATATATTTTAACATACATTTATTTTACAGTCCTTTCCTTCATTCCACTCATTTTGACATTGACTCATTTTAACTCTGTCTCATGTTACTCCAAATGGTCAGTATTTATTTTCTTGCTTTCTAGTGCTGAGTATCTGGAAACAAATAGAGCTCCTTACCTGTTCTCTCTCAAATATGTCGATCAGGTGTTCGAGGCCAAGGTTCCGCACAAACTGGTTAATGCTAAAGTCTACACCTGAAACTGAGTAGGAAGAAAAACTCACCATGAATCCAAACCTTCATTGCAAAATAAATCTCACATCTCAGCCTGTCTGTGGCAACAATAAGAGACAGAAAATCCTGGTCTTCTGCAGATGGGGATTACATGTTTATATCAATAACCAGTGGCAACTATTACTTAATCTACCCTAGTGCTCTAAGATTTCTACCTCCCTAAAAGCAGTGTTTGTGTAACTAGCTACCAGTAATGCAAGTTCAGACAGAAAATATATTGAGAATTACAACATCACAGAATTAGCCTTTTCAAGATACCTGATCTAAGAACAGCCTGGTAGAAACTAGCTTAAGTTTTTAGTAAAATACTACTTGGTACAGAACCAAATTCCATTTGTCACCTCTTTGAAAACACAGCTCAGCATTCTGGTTCTGTCCAGCAAGAAACATTTTAAAGATTCTGTAAGGGCAAAGCAGTAAAATCTTGTACTACAAGACTTGAAGACTCTTGTTCCTTGTTAACAGCATCATAAGGAATTGGGACACTGCATATGCCATAACAACTGTACCATGTATGGGAAACTTCAGAATTATGTGTTCTTTTTACCATACAGTAAGAAATGTTACTCATTCCTCAGACACCTCACCTTCTTTCTTCTCCAGAACAGTAGCTCCCTCTGCACAGTTCGTACCAACAACAGAAGGAAGTTCAGAAAAACTACCAGACAAGTTGTCCAGACTGCTTGCAGCAGACAGACTGGATGGACTGGATGGGACAGAAGACAGGGAATCAGCTGCAGAGCCTGTAGCCTGAGACACACTTATAACCTGAGGCTTGTAGCAAGTAGGTAAGGCAGAAGGAGGCATCGCTGCTGTCAGTAACGCACTGACATCATCTGCCTAAAGAGCAGAAAACAACTCATTAAAACAGAGAAACACTTTTGCACAATGTTTTTTCCTAGAACACACTACACTATCATTATTTCAGACTTGTTAAGTATACTGCTAACTAAATAAGTAAAGATGGGGAAAAGAGCTATTTTACAATGCAGCTTACAAATGGCCTTTTGTGTCAACAGCATACACAAAACTGTAACATGTTTATACATAAAAGCTGTAATAAAGTAAAAATAAAGATTTCAGTATTTCTAAAAAACTTTAGGGACAGTTACTAGAATGAGCTTGCTACAAAAAATGAACAGAACCTTCTAGTGGCAACTGGAATTTATGAAACAGAACAGTTACTCTGACTGTAACTCTGGATTGCACTAGAATACTTAGAAAAAACACATCCCAAAACTTAACAGCCAGATAATTTCTTAAGTTTACATTGCTACAAAGTTTGCTTACATTTTATTGCCAGTCTTTCTATTAGTCAAACTATTAGGCACTGAATTAAAAGCATCAAATTATAACCATTAATTCTTTTTTGTTGTTGTTGGTTTTCCCCCCCACTCCATACTGAAATAAGATGTCTGAAGCAAGAAAATATTTAAAGGTGGTTTAGAATCATAGAATCATCAAGTTGGAGGAGACCTCTAAGATCACTGAGTCCAACCATTAACCTGCCACTGCTGTAACTCCTAAATCATATCTTCCAGCATCAGATCCAGACACCTCTTTAAGCAATTCCAGTGATGGTGACTCCACCACCTCCCTGGGCAAACCTATTCCAAAGGTTTATAAAGGCTCTACTTACTTTCCTTCTCAGGCACATATAAATGCCAAAGTAACCACAGCATGTTAGATTTTGCAGACGTTGCTGTATTACCATGTTTCTCAAGGACAGTTTTGAGATGAGCTGTCACAAACAGCAGGTAAGCACAGAATTCCCAAGGAGAGCCCCATCACTTACAGTGACCAGGTCCAGTGGAGTTTGTCCCTCTTGGTTTTTCAGAGTAGGATCAGCCCCATGTGCCAGTAACAAGGCACAAAGCTGTGTCCTTCCTTTCTGGGCTGCTTCATGCAGAGGTGTGAAAGCCCATTTGTCTGTAGCATTCACACATGCATTATACTTTATAAGTAAAGCTGCTACGTCAACATGCTGGAAAAATAAAAACACCTGTTAAATTCCAAGGTACCACAGTGTATTAAAGTAAGTCAGAACTATTACTGATACTTCTCTGTAATCAGAGCAATTCTGAGTTTTCTTAGAATACATTATGATTAAAAGTATGAAAACAAGGTGTTTTCTTCCTCACCTATAACATACCAGTAAAATCTTTTGCTCTCTTGTGAAAAAAAGGACAGAGTAAAACAGAATCCCAAATCCAGGGGAATCTGAAGGAAAAAAAGCCTGATGCTGAACTTCCAGTTTGGAAAGTACACCAACTGTTTTGCTTAAAGAATTGATTCAAGCACAAAGACCTAGGAAGTTCACAAACCCAATTATTGTCTCAACAGCAGCCACATAAGTGAAAATGTGATCTTGCTGATAAAATTCGACAGGCACAGGTAAGGAAAGGCATTTTATGGAACACCTTTCAGACTGCTGGCTTGCTAGGTGCTCAGAAAACTCAGTTCTGTAAACTCCAATCACAATTTACAAATTCTTAAAGAGTCCTCACCTGTAATATGAGCTATGCTCAAATGATTCATCTTGTGTTTTACAAGTAAGATTACATTACAACTCAACAGCAAAAGCACCCGACAGAGTATTGGCTCACGGTGCTGTCAATGAGATTTATCACTTTGTTTTTCTAATAAATAAAGTCTGAGAAAGTTTGAGATATTTACCCCATAAGATGCTGCATTATGCAGAGGAATCAAACCTCCTTTATCCTGTGCATTCACATCTGCCCCGTGCTGTAACAGGTACTCTGCAACCTCCAAATTGTTGTAACCAGCTGGAAAGTTGCAGGACAGAATAAACAGAATTAAGAATACACTCACAATAGGCTGTAGTGAAGTAGTAATGCACTTCAATTACTTCGAAGTTAGTTAAGATATCAATCCCATTGATTGTACAGTACATTACTTATTAGTGAGGACAGCTTCACACTATTTAAAAGTATTTGGTTTTAAAACCTGTCAATAAAGAAAAAAAGATCCTCTTTGGATAGAGAGAGCAGGAACTTAAAGCAATTAAACAGCTTGGAAGAGCAACATAAGACTAATATGAATGAAACACCAATTTATTTAAAGAGATACACTGAATCCTGCAGCTGGAGGCTGCACTTTAAACTTCCTTAGCCATAGGAAGTTCAGCCACAGTATCTAGGGACTCATAACTCTGACCAAAGCAGTTAATTAACACTGACCTGCTAAATGCAGAGGTGTGGAATGCCGTCCCTGCGTGTCCCGACAGTTGACATTGTCAGGTGAGCACAGCTTCTTCACTCGGGCCAAACAACCTTTCTTAGCAGCATCTAGCAGAGCTGCATCTCCTCTAAGCAGGTCTTGAATATCAGTATCACCGTCTTTAACAAGGTCTAGAGGAGTATTTCCATCTCTGTTTTTCTTTGTGGGATCAGCACCATGCTGTGCATATGAAAAACAGGTGGTGAGTACATGACTAGAATAAACAAGCTGCATCTTAGGCATCTTATTGAGCAAATATTCTGACACATACTCAAACCCTTCAGAGAGCCTTCCATTTACTGTGTGAGAAAGGAGAGCATAGTTGCTAACAGTATCCCTTTCACTGAACACATTTAACTACAGTCATTCACAAACCACAAATCAGTGTCTCAAAGACATCAAATTATGTTTCAGAGTGAATGATAAAAGAAAGCAACCTCTTTACAGTATATGTAATACCTGTAACAGGAGTTTGCAAATCTCGTATTTTCCTTTTGCTGCAGCTTCATGCAAGGGAGTGAATTTCCACAAGTCGGCGACATTGACGACTGCACCGTGTTTAACCAGCAGTTCTGCAACTTCATAGTGCCCATATGAGCAAGCATTATGTAAAGGGACAAGTCCTCTGGAAGTAATTAAAAGAGGAAAATTCTGTTTAAAAATTGGGCATTTTTTTCACCAAGTGATATAAACTTAAAACACAATGAACCTTCCACAATCAAACCATAACAAAAACTCCACTTCCTTTTTTTCCCCTCAACAATACTCTAATGTCTATCTACTGCCAAAGCAACAAAAATGCAATCAGCACTGAAGACAAGCAAAAATGCAGTGCCAGAGAAATCCTTGACACTCTGGTATTAAGCACTGCAAAATGCTTTTGTATATTCTGAGCATCTTCATTCTAACAGAAGCTTCCATCATATCAGCTAAGCAATATTCAAGAGCTGACAGATATCAGCAATGACAATTGACAAGAAAATACACATTTGAGCATTTACCCCTTATCTTTTGCATGCACATCAGCTCCATGCTGAAGAAGATATTCCACAACAGATACTCTGTTATATCCAGCTGCAAAATGAAGTGGTGTTGACTGACGTCCTTCAATATCTCTGCAGTTCACACTCTGAACTGTACACAGCTTCTGTGAATTTCCCAAAACAAAAACACATCACTATGTGTAGTGTTGGCACTTTTGATTTAGTCACAGAATGTTGTTATACACATATAATTTTAAATTACTGTTTTCACTAGAGAGTTTATCGCTTCATTTGTTTTTATATAAAATCTTTACTTTTCACAGATTATGTCCTAAGGAAAAAATTCACCTGCTCCCAAATCCACATCTGGGACTTATTTATGCATTTTATATGGAAAACTTCAGGAGGTGGTGAATATTACGTCCTCTGTATTATTTGTGGAATACAAAGGTTTTAGGACAGGGATCACAATTCTAAAGCAGCCAGTGAAGGGCTGTTTGATTGCTTACTTTGAGAAATTATGGATTGGGATATAATTCTGAGTTGGTTTTGGCTGAGGTGGAGTTAATTTTCTTCACAGTGTCTAGTATGGGACTATGTTTAGGATTTGTGCTGAACACAGGGTTGATAACGTAGAGATGTTTTTGCTATTGCTAAGCAGTGCTGACAGAGCCAAGGCCTCTGCTGCTTTTGTACTGCCAGGCTGGCAGGGAACCTGGGGGTGCATGAGAGCTGGGGAGGAGACACAGCTGGGACAGGTAATCCAAACTGACCAAAGGGATATCCCATACCATATGACATCACACTCAGTATATATAGTTGGGGAAGAAGGAGAAAGGGGTGGATGTTTGTAGTGACGGTGTTTGTCTTCCTAAGTAACCACTACGCGTGATGGGGCCCTGCTCTCCTGGAGATGGCTAAACACCTCCTGCCCACGGGAAACAATGAATTAATTCCTTGTTTTGCTTGTGTGTGGCTTTTGCTTTCCCTATTAAACTGTCTTTATCCCAACCCGTGAGCTTTGCAGCTTTTGCCCTTTGATTCTCTCCCCAGTCACATTGGTGAGGGAGTGAGTGAGTGGCCATGTGGGGCTTGGTTGCTGCCTGGGGTTAAACCATGACAAATTCCCTTTTATTTTTAAGGACAGGTTTAAGCTTACTTTTACAGTATCCACATCTCCAGCCTTTGCAGCCTCCAGCAACTGTCGATCTGCATCAGAATTACCTAATGGAATGCCTTCTGCAAAGCAAATGAGGTTGCATGAGAGGTAAGTGTAGGCAGTCAAAGGAATTTGTTAAGACAGGAAATCATTTGAGTATTTCAAGGATTTCCCTTAAAAAAGTTAACCCGTTATAAACAAATTTCTTTGCTTACTATCTACAACTATAGCTGCTAGAGCTAATAGTGTTTGCAAAGCTGTCTTTAGCAACATGCTTCCCATTCATTTTGAAGTACTGTGGAACCAACTATGCATTCCGAGTGCAGTTTCAGAATTAGACTATACGAAAAAGTTCCCTATGTGTACAATAGCCAAACCTTACTCTTGAAATTCCATGCACACTGTTGCCTCTGCTCACAAACGCAGAGCAGCTATTTTTTGGTTCAGAAACTAATTTTCTACTCATAAGATTCTCCCCCTCCTGTGTCAGGATTTTTCTAAAATCATTCCAGGTAGCTATACCACAAACCTCTTGAGCATCTCTGACAATCTAGAGAGTAAATGATAGTTAACTAGGGAATAGAACTGCACAACCCGGTAGTGTCTGTTGAGGAATGCACTTTCTATTCCTTCTTGACAGCACTTGAAATTGCAAGTAAAACCAAGCACCAGAGCAGATCTTGAATAAATCAGCATACCTTGCAGTAGCTGCTGCACACTTTCAGTCCCCATTTGTAAGGCTGTAAAGCCCTGCAGAGACACGATGGAAGGATCACATCCAGAACTCAGCAGCAACCTGCATGTCTGAAGATGACCACAATGTGCTGCTCTATGAAGAGAAGTCTGGCCAAGATTATCTAATGCATTAACCTGAAAAAAACACAGACAAGAAATACCACTATTAAAACTTAGTATTAAAGCTGTTTTCATTGTTGACTGGGAGCATTTCACAAGTATTGTTCTTACTCTAATGAAAGGAACATATTTAGAATCATAAAATCATAGAATCAACTGGGTTGGAAGAGACCTCAAAGATCATTGAGTCCAACCCTTTAGCACATTTCCAAAGGTCAAGACATTTCAAACAGGAAAATGTAACAGTTCATAAAGTTGTAACTACATGTACTGAGGTAGAATAGCTGCTATTAAAGGCATGAGAATAATTCAGTGGAATTTTAACACAGAGGCCATTATTTTGCTCCCAGCAGCACAAACCCTCAGTGCCAACACATAGAAAGCTTTTACTTCCATTGGCTTACTGTGGTTTTTCAGGTTGAAGACTTTCCATGTGTTTCAGTCAAGGTGTCTTCAACAATCTAAAACTCTGCACCCAAAGCTTACTTGTATTCCATACTGTGCCTCTGGTTTTGAAAACTTCACAGTAATCAAATTCCCATGAGAGAGATTCAACTCCTAGTTTTGGAAGGTTCAAGCACTACAGAATGTCAAGCCAGAGAGCTGATGGGGCAATTACAGAGATTGTCTCCTTTCCACATTTTCCTTCTGTGGAAATTTGAACTAAACACTGTGTTGTGACTTAACATTTTGCCTTCATGGTGATTTTTACTCTACACAATATCATGTAAAGCTTACCTGTCACACAGTTCAGTCTAGCTTCTTGTTATTCACATATATCCCCTGCTATTTTCCCTTACACGTTTCATTATTATTGCTGGACAATGAAGCACTGAGTAAGACACACTCAAAGCTTTCTGTTCACATCTGCATTCCTTATAAAGCAGGCCCAAAATGATGACTGTAATGTATAGGGCTGTATCAATGGCTTATAGCTTAAGTGTATAAACCTAGAACCTTCCAAAATCAGTTATTTTAGAAAGGCCTGTCCATTCTCATGGTATGAGAATGGACTATAGAGTACACAGATGTCAACAACAAAAAGTATGACACTCATACCTTAGCTTCATGTTTCACAACTACTTCAACAACATCATTATGAGCCTTTTCTGATGCCACATGCAGAGGAGTCAAGAAGCTTTATGAAAACAAAGAGGAAAGAATAATTCAAAATGTATTTTGCAAAATCTTCTAAACAAACACTTATAAGTATTTATTTGCAACCACTCACTCTTTTGTTTTTTCATTGATGTTGGCTCCTTTCCTTAGCAGCAATTCACATACTTGTTTCCTCTTCGGATATGGAGATGCAGCAGCACAGTGCTGAGAACATTAGAATATTTAGGATTAACAACTAGCTAGCAAGACACAGGTTTTACTGCTTGCTGAACAGCTGGCAGTTAAAAGCTGGTGGCATACAGAGTCAACAGGAAAAAAAATCCCATAACATGTAGAAGCTTATTAATTTGGAAGATCCCACATGGGCTTTTGGATTTACTTTGGTATTTTCCAGAGCTCCCTCTGCAATAATTGCTAACAAAGCAAACACATGTAGCTTGATGTTGCTTTTTCTACAGAAAACCAGTCATTTGGGCAATCTAAAAAGGCAATTTGGATTAGTCTTAACATTAACATTATGCTTAGGTCAGCCACACTATCTGCAAAATCATTAATAAATCCTGAGACATTACCAGTGCTGTCTCATGTGTCTGAGGGTGCTTGAAGTTCACTGTTTCCAAAGAAAGATGTTTCTTTATACGAGCAACATCTGATTCTCTTGCAGCCTGCAGCAGTGAGTGACCTTTGAATTCATCTTTTAAAACAAACACAGAGAAGAAGGTTACACTCCTTGGCTCAAGAAGGATCAAGAAAATTGTTTCTTTCAGTTAGACAAAAGTATTCATTTTATTCATAGGACCATGATGCAGACACTTCCAGCTCTGACTCAAGCCTTTACATCACTTGACAGAACTTGTTAGCTAAGGCAAAACACTACACAAATTTTGCTTTGTTTCTAAACCAAAGCCAGAGACATCCAAATTGGCTGTACAAGATCTAATTCACTCACCACTCTGTAGGTTCCACTCTTCACATATGTACCAATTCAAGCATATATAAATCTCTACTTCTGACCTATCTTTGGAAAGCCATTTCTAGATGCGAACATGAAGTCTAATGTAGGATTTACTGACAATTTTTAAATGTATCTCAGGAAGTTATTGTTTGACCTCTCAAGGACAGATTTTGAGGTCACTCTGCAACTCCCTAAGTCAGCTTGACAAAAATCAACAGCTTTCATCAATTGCTTTTAACTTTCAGTGATTGTGGCATAATCAGATATATTCAGCATTCTAAACAGCTATGTCTTTTTCTTTTCTTCAAACAAAACACTGGAATAAAAATGAGTATTTCAACAGCCTGATGCAATGACAGGAGCAGCTATGGAAAATGAAAGTGTACTGGCAAGGTCGTGAGGGAAAACATGTATTCAGGGAAGGAGAGCTACAAAACCCATCACAACCACATGACTAGAGAACTGACAGCAAAATTATTTCAAATGCCTACATTCAGAAAATGTAGCAATCTCAAATTATAAACATTGACATGTACTGTCCAATATTGCACAATTGCTTGGAAAGTGTAAGCATTGCTCATGATTTCTGGCAGGTTGCTGTCTAGGGAACCTAAGTACACATTACAAGCTGTAACTGTAGAACTGATCTCACTTTATACTCACATGCTAATCGTTCTTTTAATTGGGGTGTTGGAGCCAAATCAATGGTGCTTTTGTTGTGACAGTTCAACAGTGTTGGGTCTGCACCATAACTTAACAAAAGAGAACATACTTCCACCCTGTTCTTAGAAGCTGCTTCATGCAGAGGGGTGAATTGCCACAGATCCATTGCATTCACACATGCTCCATGCTTGAAAGGGAAAGGGGTAAAAAAAGATGCAAAAACCAGATCGTTAGAAAAAGACTGTTATTAGTTTTAATACAGTAGACTGTTAAAGTAAAAAACAATGCTTATATGCAAACTGTTTCCAAGACATTACTTTTCAATCTAACACAACATTTCAGCACATTGTAGTCTTTAATCCTCTAGTGTCTCACAGGTACATTCAAAGAAGCCAAAAGCAGGCTTTGTTCAGCATCTCTAAAAGGAAAGTAGCTCTGCTATAGGGCAGGTTGGAGAAAGAGGAATATTCATATACTCCAAATCACCTTTGAACAAGCTCCTATTTCTTGCTGCTCTAGAAAATGTCTAGAGTGAACAACTGCAGCAAGATAAACACATGTTCTGTGCCGAACCCCCAAGATATGAATGGCATGATATCTAAAGGAAATGGGCACTCAAAGTTGACTTCAATTCAAAACATTTAAGTGCAAAGCTCTGCAAGTAATGCTCTCCATGTGATTCTTCTCCAGTGACATTTTGACTGCACCCTGAGTTTGGTCTGTAAGCAAATCTGATAGGACATGCTCTTCCCCAGTGCTTCTCTTAAAGCTGAATTACTCTTTGCAAAACTGCACAAGATTCCTTGGAGCACAAATCCAACATGGAATACAACTCCAGCTTAACAGTTAAGACACAAAGTACTGTATAGGCAAAAGTCTGTGGTGTTTTTTGTGTCTAGTACCATCATAGTAAAGATTCACTTTACAACTGGCCTCTGAGGTAAAAAAGATCTTGACTACTTATCCTTGCTACAATATATGTTTATTTCCATAATTTTTTACTTAATTTTTTGCAAAACAAATAGACACATAGAATTAGGGGAGACTGAGCCACAGGATAGAACAAGAGCTATTCCCTGAGCATCCAAACACCTAGTGTTATTTAACTGAACACCCTCACAGCTGAGAAAATGATCTTGATTTGCTGTGGCCACTGAGAACAGGCACAGTTCAAAATTCCCTTGGTGGAAAACACTCACAGAGTATTTTGCAGGCCACATCCTCAAGCCACGAGTTTAATGTTCATCGTACTTTATCTTCAATGTTAACATAATCCATTTAGACCACTTCAGTTCCAAGAGTTCACTTATGTTAGGAAAATTGACATGTTTCTCTTACTTTGGGGTGAAAGCTACAATTCAGGGCTAAAACAGATGTTGCAAAGTTCGTTTCCTCAAGAGACTGACTCCTCTTTAATGCTAAAACATTTACTACCTTTACCAGAATTCTTTTTAAACACTTCTTATTGCTCTGTCCACTGAAATAGTCTTCTGTTGTCAAACTCACAATATCATTCAGCTTTTAGGGTTTTTTTTGGTGGCTTTTTTGTGTGAGGGTAGAAACGCTGGGATAAGCAGTACCTACTTGGTGGTACAAAAATGTTCAACTTTGGAGCAGAGAGAGTTAAGAACAGAAAGAGCATTTATAAAGGAAAAGCCTCCTTGCAAGCAGAAGATTCTGTAGCTCCAGCTTAATAAATAACATGTAGGGCGAAAGCAATCTAGCGTTCTTTAAGTTTTGTAACTCTAAGTACAAGATAAAAACATATGCAACTTGTATTATGCCATTATAAACTGTTCTTATTTAATAATATGCAACTTCATCTCTTCAGTTACCAACCTTTACTAGAAGCTCTGTGACTTCATAATGACCATAGGAACAGGCATTGTGAAGTGGCACCAGATCTCTGTGTGGAAGAAAAAGGAAGAAGATGATTATCTTAGCACATATATTTCAATCCCAAATGCTTCTCTAACACTGCAAATGGTACTATGCTACAACTTGAACGTTTTGCAGAAAGAACATGATAAATGTTCAAATGAAGTTGAGGGGAAATAAGAAGATGGAAAAGAAACTAGAAAATCCCATCAGCATTTATCAGAACAATAAACATCTAAAAGAATGAGTAGATGAGAAATGATTGCATTGTCTCACTGCAGATGAAATGGTTCCACTTAGACTTGGAACTCTAAGCAGGAAGAACTATCTGCAGGGGATGTTCAGGAGTGACTGTAATTATATTCTTTTCCATAAGAACATTGCTGTAACACTATCTTCTCCCTTGAAAACTAATTGAGTTGCATTTTTGTCATAACAGAAAGGTTCAAGACGACAGAACAGTCTCAAGCTAGAAATTCTTCATGGTTAGAATAGTACTATTGCTCTTCACTCCATTTTTAACCAATTCTGTTTGTCCTGAACAAAGGTGAAAAGGAACTTACCCTTTATCCTTAGCATGTACGTCAGCCCCATGCTGCAGTAAGAGCTGTACTATTTTTACACGGTTATACCCAGCTGCTAAATGCAATGGAGTAGACTGAAATGACAGAGTGGAGAAGTAATCAGTATCACAAAATCAAAGGTTGACTTTATATTTATTTAGTACTGTTAACAGTAGTAAATACTGAAGTCCTTAAAACACAAGATTAAAAAAAACCCAACAGAGTGTTTGAATCAAACACTTGATAACTATGTTCATTTTTTGAGTCCCACAGTCCATTTTTGTCCTTAAGCCTAGCATAACTAAAAATATTTAGCTGTCACAAACTATGTCCCTTGTGAAAGGGAAGTCAGAGAGCCATTGCAAACAATGGCTGCTAAATGATGCAGTCTCCCTGCCAATTAATAAAGTCAGTCTACAAATTATCAGCAGAGATTGTTATCCACATCTGTAAGTGCAGCAAGTTAGTGCAATGTGGGGGAAACTTCTCTTCTAAACTCTCACCCTCCACAGACAGATAACTGTACTATGATCTTTCTAGCAAATGCATTCAAGCATTCCCATCAGCAGCACTAAGGGCAGAGAAATTTTATCCTCTGCATTTACAAACCCATCAGCTGAACTGGGCTTGGACAGTTCCTAGAGGATGAGTCTCATAACTAGAAGATGAGAAACTGGAGATGCATCAGTGTTCTGCAGATCCCAATACCTTACCACAAAGCCTCAAACAGGGAAAGCAAATAAATCAAAACTCAAGCGAATGAGTACACATACTAATGAGAACAATAAGGATGTCAAAAATTGATACTCAATAATCTGGACATTCCCTAGGCCAGGGGCTGAACCCAGACGATTTGGGGCTTTTCAGAATGGAGATTTTGATAATTTTTCAGGTATTTCTTTACCAATATTTAAAGCAATGGACAGTTTGCTCCTGAAACAGGGGCAATAACTTGCCTAGGGGGCGTGGCAAACAAAGGGCCTGTGTGTATCTCTCTGACAGAGACAAGAACCTATCAAAAGGCCTCACTCCTTTATCACTGCAGATATGAGGGTCATGAAGTTTCCACTGAAAAGCTGTTTGTTTATTGCACTCAGTAGAAATACCTACAAAGCCCTTTTAAGATCAAAAAACCAACAAAATCAGCTGGCTGCCAGAGAGGTGGAATCTCATTTTCCCACATATAGTGAAAAAAATAAGATAGATTTTATGTTTAACATTTCTAAAATCTGGTCAAACAATAACTGTGAAACACGTAAGAGAGAACTAATTCTAAATCAGGTTTTAAACAAAAATACCTTTCTGCCATCACTTGCATGACAGTTAACATTTAATGGTGTAAGAAGAGACATCATCTTTTCCTCATTCCCACTCCTGAAAAACAAGATATGAAATGGTCAGAGATATTTTTATCCCAATTTTTATTATCTTATTATGGTTTTATATTTTTCACTGCTATAATGTTCAGCAGATCTGAAGTAATATATTCACCTCTGTATTTTCAGCATTAAAGGGAAAAAATGCAGTTTTGCATCTATTTTTGTAGCCTTATTCACAGGAAACAGCCAAAGCTTAACATCCAGATGGAATACCAGCTCAAAATATAATATATTAATTACATGCAAGTTTAATGATATAGCTAATTCCAGATATCGTCCAAAACATGCATACCTGGCACTTTCTAAGAGTTCATCTTTCTTGTATTCACCTACAAGACAAAAGGGAATTTCTTTAGCTGTCAAATAAATATCCATATACATGAAGTGCACCACTTATTCTCCTCTTCCAAATTTTAGAGATCATAAGTGCTAAAGGTACTTCAAGTACTTTTCAGTACTTTAAGGGAGCTTATAAAACAGAGGGAGAATGATTTCTTATGTGGGCAGATAGTGACAGGACAAGGGGAAATGGTTTTAAACTAAGAGAAGAGAGATTTAGATTAGGTGTTAGGAGGAAATTCCTTCCTCAGATGGTAGTGAGGCACTGGAACAGGCTGCCCAGAGATGGTGTGGATGCCCTGTCAGTGTTTAAGGCCAGTCTGCACAGGGCTCTGAGCAAACTGGTCTAGTGTAATGTGTCCCCTGTGGCAGGGGGTTGGAACTTGATGATCCTTAAGGTCCCTTCCAACCCAAACCATTCTATGGTTCCAAAAATTTGACAGTTCATTACTGAACTAGCACAATAAACTATTAATCCAGAACACATGTCATGACTGAGATGATGAAGGCTATCAGAGAATTTCTGTTTAGAATTATAAACAGAGACAAACACTATCAGAAAGACAAACCCCAAAATACTGTATTACATTAGTTCAACTATTATTAAGTCATCAAGCAATATAAAGATTAGCACTTACCAGTCAGCACTGCTTTTGCAGAAGGGTCTGCTAAATCCAAAGCTGTTCTTCCATCTGTGTTCCGAATGGTTGGTTCAGCACCATGCTGCAGCAGTACTACAAAATGCCAAAGTTTTCCATCAGAAAACAATTCTACAAGACAAGGCTTATGAAACATATCATTACTGTAAGAAACATCCAGTTACTGATCCTAACTTCCTTTCTCCAAATGTCAGAATTCCCTAAGATCATCTGTGAACAGTGTGTGTAGTTAAACACATCTAGACACATTCTATGAGAAAAAAGTAGACCAGAAAGGGAACCACCATAGACTGGCAAGAGGCAATCTCAGTTGAAAGATGGTAACTGACACATCACAAAAAACAGTATCTACTTCACATCAGCTCCAGAGCCTGCTGCCTCCAACCCAGAAGTGACTGTGCCCTGAACCATACACAGCAGTAGCAGGCCATGCATCTTGCATACATATTCAGGCCAAACAGGCAATGTTATAATGTGCTGGTTTTGGCTGGGATGGAGTTAATTTCTCCAGGATGGAGTTAATACAACTCTCTAGATGTGCTCCTTAAAGTAAATAGAGCAAATCACACAAGCAGAAAAATTGTTTCTTGACCTCATATCTAACTTTCTGCCTCTTACTTAAGAAGTTCCTCTTGGGAACTGTGTAGGCAAAACAAGTGGTCAATGTAACTGAAGTTTAGCTCCCATCCTTAACTAATTTAACATGGCTGCTATACAAAGACAGAATGAATTCATTATTAAAGTCAGCTTTGTTCTTTCCACTGTACTGTGAGCAGCAGCAGAAGGCAGCTAAAGAGTCTAGGCTGAAACAGAAGACAATTCAGCTTTATCATGTCACTCTTAAGCTCTTTCCCCATGCTGTCGATGTGAACCTTTAGAGTTAGGCAATTATCACAAACAGATCTAAAAGCTTGTTCCTTTTAAGTGACATATAAATATGTTTATGAAAGATTTTAGCTGTAACACTTACACCAGCCATAGCTGCACAGAGTAGTAAAATGGTCACTAAAAGGTTCTTGATTTTTCACAGTGAAAACAAATGAGTCAGTCACAGGAAGAGTGGGAGTAAATTACCAATGCAGACATCTGTCTTGCCCTTAATGGCAGCTTCATGAAGGGGAGTGTAATTCCAATTATCCCGAGCATTAGGATCTGCACCATGCCGCAGGAGAAGATTGACAACTTCGGCGTGCCCAAAGGAGCAGGCGTTGTGCAGAGGGATGAGGCCTCCGTCATCCCGCGCGTGGACGTTGGCACCGCTCTGGAGCAAATACTCAACTACATCCTTGCGGCCAAACCCTGGCAAAGGTAAAGGGAGAAAAGGTGTCAGGGTGGGGTAAGAATTCCCTGTCTCACATACACAGATTAAAATAAATTAAGTAACAGTAGCCACTTTAAATCACAACCACAACTGGCAGTTTACTAAAGGAGCATTTACACACTTAGGCTGTTTTTGAAAATCTTAAAAACCGAGATTAAAGTCAGGAGAGAAAAAATTTGAGATTACTGGAACAATTAGTATCTTGATAGGGCTCCCAAGAGTCAACAGCTTCTTGAAAACATAACAAAAAGAACAAAACACTGACAACAAAAACTACTTATTAGTCATTTTATATGGCTATTAAACTGAACAATATTTTGTGTGATACTCTACTCTGCCAACCCACAGCCAGTTTGTGTATGGGCCAGTTCAGGAAGCATATTGAAGTGCTGGAGTGGGTCCAGAGAAGAGCAACGATGCTGGTGAAGGGACTCAAGGACAAGTGCTATGAGGAGAGGCTGAGGGAGCTGGGGTTGTTTAGCCTGGAGAAGAGGAGGCTCAGGGGAGACCTTATCACCCTCTACAACTCCCTGACAGGAGGTTGTAGCCATGTGGGGGTTGGTCTCTCCTCCCAGGCAACCAGCAGCAGGACAAGAGGGCACAGACTCAAGCTCTGCCAGGGGAGGTTTAAGTTGGATATTAGGAAGAGATTTTTTACAGAGAGAGTAGTCAAGCATTGGAATGGGCTGCCCAGGGAGGTGGTGGATTCACCGTCCCTGTTTTAATTTAAGATGAGACTGGATGTGGCACTTAGTGCCATGGCCTAGTAACCATGGTAGGGTTGGACTGGAAGATCTTTGAGGTCCAACCAGGTTGATTCTATGATTCCATGAGCCCTGGGAGCAGTAAGAATGAGGTTGGCTACACGTCAATACAGGTAGCGCTCAGGGTAGAAGTGTTCAAGGCCAGGCTGGATGGGGCCCTGAGCAACCTGGTCCAGTGAATGGCATCCCTGTCCAGGACAGGGGGGTGGAACTAAATGATCTTTAAGGTCTTTTTCAATCCAAACCATTCCATGATTCTATGTACAATTCATATTCTAATCTTTTTAAAAGATATTCATATAACATCAAAAGTATTTCACAGAAAAAAGTTTCTTTTGTTTAAAAAAAGCAAACAAGCAGCACTACTCTCAGGTTAAGGCTAGGAGCATGGCTCTTTGCTTCCCAAGGGATAATTAACATAATGTGTACACAGATTCCATCTTTGAAATGATCACTTAAGAAAACCCTTAGGGACATACAAAGTTTATCTGACATCATTTTCTATTGAAGATATTTATTATGAGAGCATGCACAACCATAATTTAAGCATAGTCATAATCTCTATTTTCAGTGATGCCTAAAATGATGATAAATATTTGATCATGACTGAAGCACAAAAACACTCTTATACATTCTGAGGCACATTTTTACAAGCCTATTACTCAAGTTAGTGGACAGCAAAAAAGTATGCCCACTTGTACATTTAGAGTTAGAAATACAAATAAGGTAACTGCTCTTATAAAACATTTCTATAGCTATTGTGTTTTAATTTCAGCTGTATCTTACACATTTATATACCAGCAAATAAACCAGGCCATCAAACTGTATCTGTGTCTTCTCTATTATCTCCACAAGGGCCAGAAAGCCTTAGGACTTCTGCTTGTAGCCATTATGCCCATCTGGTTATGTCTATGGAAGTCCCTTAACTATTTCATGGACATCTCTGTGTGTCTCAGGGATTATCAGGGCAGGTAAGAGCCATATTTTGGTATGTATCACCCTTGTTTCAAGTACCTTCTGGGAAATAACCTGTGTAGGATTTGGCCTCCCTTGCTTTAAACACGAGCTGCAAATCATTTTCCTAGAGATCAAGATCTGGATAGCAATGAAGTCTGGAGCTTTTCCCCCCAGAGGGAATAACCACATAGTTGCCAACACCACTGATACTCAGACTGTAGCAAATTTAACCTTTCTCACAAAGCATACACAGAATGTCAGTATGCAGGTGTAAGTAAGTCCTTGCAACCATAACCTAGAAAGGATGTATGTTCCTGATAACACACACTGCTTCAGTGACAAATGCACCAAAGCACATGAGAAGTGTCAGCATTTCTGTTACAACTGAACTTCTAGTTTTAGCTTAGTTGCAACCAAGCCATTTCACAGCATGTTGTTCACTAAGCCTGATTTTAGTAAATCCCTCTCCTGGAGCAAGAAACACTTTCAGCCTTCACCATTTTGTAGCTCAAAAAACCAAACACTGCCATTATTAAGCAATTTCTGGATCCCACTTGCTGCGAGAAGGTCTTGTAGACAGGATGTATATGCTTAAGGAGAAAGAGGCCAAGAAAAGTATTCAGAAAAGCCTTAGTTAAGTTCTTCTCTTCCCTCAAAAGTCTGGTAAGGAACCACATTCACCACAGATTTGTCACTGTTATAAAAATCATATTATGTGAAACTTTTTACTCCCAGAATGAACTTCAAGGTGTCTCCGAGTAACAGCCACGAGGCTATACTGGTGTTGTGCTTCATTTCTTCAAAATACAATATTAATAACACAAATTTTAGCTTACTAGCACCTTGCCTATTATAGAACCTCATACTGTACAGCAAATTCACTTTTGACTCTCAACATGACACTCACCTACCTCACCTGTCCTAACAGAGAACAGGAGCTCAGCATTCTTGGGATGAGAACTGGATCAGACGTATGATCCATGCAAAACCAATTTATCTGCACAGACACAGTAAGCCACATTCCCTGGATATGCATACATATTTCTGCTCCCCTCAAAAACATTACTTCATATAGAACTTGTACCGATGCAGCCATATTGTCTATACAGTAAATTATATGCAGCATATTTCTCCTTGTTAAGTACATTTAGCTTTCATAATTAGGTATTGTAAATAGTGTTGTTTTCTTAAATGTGTCCTGATTTTTTTCTTACACCTTCAGGCTTTCCAAAAATTCTGTTTCTAGGCTGAATGTATACTCAAAATTTACTAAAGTATTTGAGGATCTACTCAAATGAGACTTTCACAAGTGCCAGAGTCCTGCAAACACATCATCAATGCTGTTATTTGATGACACACTGCTTGGCATCTTCTTCTTTCAAGACCAAAAATTGTTTTGCAGCATTGCTGCAGTGATGTTAGAAAAGTCTCTGGTCATATTCTCTATCCAGAAGTTATACATCTGGTAGCTAAACCACTCATTCTTGCACAGAAGGCATTCTCATCCCTCAGAGCATTGATGTATAGCCATGTTTTTGAAGGCAAAATGCCAATCTTAATGGGAATCAATACTGTAATTGAAAGTCAGCTGTAGTAAACCTTGTTACAGGCACAGAGAACTCACCCCAATGCCCTCTATTTAGTACACAGGTTCAATCAGATACAGCTCACGAGTGACCCACAGCTCCTCTCTGAGCAAGGTCTGCATCCATTTGGAAAATGCTTTAAGCACAGCAATGCCCCTAAATCACCAATAGCTAATTAGATGTTGAGATAGGCTCATTTGTACCACAACAATCTTAGCAAATTCTCTCCAGCACTGAGTGCACAGCAGGGATTCCTGACTTCCTTGTGGAGGCATTTGTACAAGAGGGCACCATATATGGAAGGAGAATTATTTTCTCCTTACTTTCTAATGGATGTATGTGTACAGAGGAAGTGACCAAACTGTCTCTCCCTCTGTTGTTTTCACCGAGACTGGGAAGCAGGAACAGCCTCTGCTGACACCACCTGCTATAACAGTTCCTCTTTTACATTAGCTGGCTGTTGTAAAAACAATTTTAAAAAACCCAACACTGTAATTTTTAAGGAGTGGGAATTAATTCTCTTTGGCTCTTGAGCTTTTACCAGAACACCACCTAGGTGGGATCATAGCTCACAACTGTGCCAGCTCACTCTTTATCACTGTGAGTGCTTTTTACTGCCAAGAAGGGCAGGATACTCAGAACCTCCAGCTGACACTCTCCTACCATCTGTGAGAGGTGAGCACCTCACTTCACTCGTTCCCTGAAAAGCTACACCATTTTAGCTGACAAATCCTGAATACTGGTCACACCAGAAATGTCTAACTACATGATTTTAAACCCCCTATTTATTTACAGTCACTGTGTGTCATAATTGACATTCAGCTACTTTTGATGAGATGAAGAGTAAATGGAAAGAACTCAGCTCCAGTTCTTCTGCCCTACCCTGGATGTTCCTATTTTTTATGAATTTTAAATTTCAGGAAGGGCATTTTGGTACCTGCCAAGTCCTTAAAACCCTGTGATACTCTGACACACACTGTGATGAAAAAGACTTGAGGAAGTATAATGCAGCTTATGGTGGGAGAGGATGGAGTACATTTTACAGTGAAGGGTGGTGTGCTCTTGACTGAAGTCTCAGTACAACTTACCTACCACACACAGTTGAGTGCTACAAAATCCAAAGAGCAAAACCTTCACCAAAATCCCAATATCTATTACTCCTGATAATGACACACGCCCAGGGAGACCCTGCAGTATTTTTTTAACTATATTTCATTTTAAAATCTGCCTTTACAAAATGACACAGAAAAATAGGAATTTGTTTTATTTTCTTTTAAATTGCTAGGTAGTATCTGGGGAAAAAACCAAAACCAAACAAAACAGAATCAAAGTTCAGACTCCATAATGCCACTAAAGAAGGGAAAAAGTGCAGTACAAAATGTATCTCACTATTTCAGCTCCACCTCTACCACAAAACAAGTCTTGAAACTGAATGAAATTAGTCTGAGAAGTTTTGCCATGTGTTTTCTAAGAACACACAGGCACCTAGGATAAACAAAACAAGAATATGACACAGTTTTGCTTTTACACTTCCTGGAGTGTAATTCCTTTAAAGGCAAAAGACAAAAGAAGTTGCTATTACTCCAGTTGTGAATAATGGGAAAAAGGCAAACCAAAACAAACACAATAACCACCAAATACAAGTTAGTCATGTCCACCTTTCCCACTGAGTCTATTGCACATGGGCTAACAACAGCAGAGCTCTACCTGAGGCAGTAAAGTGTTAAACTGAGGAATGACACAAATATTTTTATACAACATGTTAACCAGAAACTTTCTGCATCTCCTAGAGTCTTGTGGAAGGAGCAATTAGCTTCTCTATATCAAGTCTGAGGAAGACTTAAGCATGGCAATGGTGTCTCCCATTTACACACCAATCTGTTTAACATTACAAGTCTAACAGCTAAATGAATTTATGGCTGTACATTCCTTAAAGATAAATCCTTCTATAGATCAGGAGTTATTTAAAGTCAAGACTGATAACTTAGATCACTATGTTGAATGAGAAACATCTTAGACATCCAAAACTCCCTAAACCAACCAAAGGAAAACAACACTTTTTCAAAATGCTCTAAAACACATACATTTGTGTAGAATTTCAGAGTTTATCAGTGGACAGGCAGAACTGCTGCATATAAAAAAAAACTGAAAAATTGGGCTAGCAGGTTCAAGCTGCAGGAGGGGAAATTTAGGCTAGATATTAGAAAATAGTTTTTTCCTGTGAGGCTGGTGAGACACTGGCACAGGTTGCCCAGGGAGGCTGTGGCTGCCCCAACCCTGGCAGTGTTCAAAGCCCGGCTGGGTAAGCCTTGAGCAACCTGGTCTATGGGGAAGTGTCCCTGCCCAGGGCAGGGGCTTGGGACTAGGTGATCCATAAGGTCTACTCCAACCCCTGAAATCATCATCCTATGAAAATTGTTTTCCTCTCACAGGATAATTGAAGTTGTCTCCTGTGCTCTCTTATTGCTCTTACATCTCTGAAATGCTGCTGTCCTGAGGAGGCTTTCAAAAACTTAAGACCCCTTAAGTCTGAGTTAAAGATCTCTTAACACACAAGGAAAAGACACCTTAAGTAGAAAACTTTTCCAAGGCAATTCAGTAAAGAAACAAACACCTTTGTTACTGAACTGAAAAGCAGCTGCTGCCTGCTGCAGCCTGCCAGCCTTGGGGTCCTACACTAAGGCTGTAATCAAATCAAAACAACCATGAAAACAACAGTCACGTCTTTGTGTGACAAGGTGGGGTACAATCCTCTGCCCTGCTGCCAGTCAGAGCAGTTGTGCTGTGACGTCAGTTGTTTGCTTACTACAGCCCTGAATTAACAAAGTCCATTTGTCAGAGATAAGGATACAAAAAAACCCTTAGAAATGGTGTTATCTGAGAGGCACCTTTGCAGGACTGCTGAAACCCATGAGAGCTGTACCTGGGACACATGTGCCTGTCAAAGAGTCACAAAATAGTAGGAGTGTAATGGACCTTACAGATCATCTAGTCCCAAGCCCCTGCCCTGGGCAGGGACACCATCCACCCAGTCTTTGAACACTGCCAGGGCTGGGGCATTCACAGCCTCCCTGGGCAACCTGTGCCAGTGTGTCACCACCCTCACAGGAAAACACTTCTTCCTAATATTCAACCTAAATTCTTCCTCCTTCAAATTATACACATTACCCTTTGTCCTACCACTGCAGTTCCTAACCGAGTCCCTCTCCAGCTTCCCTGTAGCCCCTTCAGACACAGGAAGGCTGCTCTGAATTCTCCACACAACCTTCTCTTCTCCAGGCTGAACATCCTCATCCTGCTCAAGTCACAACACGAACAGCCCAAACTTTAATCCATATATCCTCGGGGCCATCTGAGCTTTAACAAAAAGGGGAAGAAAATAAGGACACGGAGCGATCAGACGGTGCACGGCTCAGCCAGCACCACCGCGCGGCGACGCAGGCAGGGGCGAACGGCCC
>NW_008656789.1:7780-25616 GCF_000695815.1 Acanthisitta chloris | reverse complement strand
CCGTCGGGCCTCCCGATCTACCCCGGGGGGACCCCCAGCCCCGCGGCGTCGGTCAGACCTCTCCGCTGGGTGGCGCTGGGATCCTGGGAATGTGGGATCCGGCGCCTCACCTGCCGAGGCAGGGCGGCCGGGGACCCCCCCACCCCCAGCTCACCGTTCCCACCCTCCCCCCCCCCCCTGCGCCTTTCCCTAACGGTTCCGGAGCCGGACAGTTCTAAAGACACGTCTATACGGATATTTTCTGCCCCATGTTCAGATGAATTATGTCACTGAGAGGAAAGGAAGAGGGGGGACCCCTCCGATTTCAAAGGCCGCCTTGTTTGGCTCTCGTGTCATCCCTACCGATAACGCCAGCCATGCCTGCTTCTTGCCACGAAAATAAATTCCCAGGCTGACAGGCGGAGAGGGGCGGCCCCCGCCCCGATCCCTGTCCTCCCAGCCGCCAGGCTGGGTTTAAACATCCCACATCACTCCAGAAACGAAAACTCTCGCCTCGGATTTGTCCCAGGGCAGAGTAATATCCTCTGCTTATAAAGACCTGCGATGCCTTTTAAACACGAGGCTGACATCACACTTACGTTATATGTTCGTCTTTATTAAAACTTCGAGGAGAGGTTTTATTGTTTGGACCGAGGGGAGAGGAAGGGTGAGATTTGTTGCGGGGGATGGTGCGTGTTACATGGACCTAAATAAACCCCTTAGTCAGGGCCTGGGCAGTAAATAGGGAGCCAGGGACTCCTTCTGCATTCGCCAAAGGGGGAACCTGCGTGCCAGACCCCCCAGGGCGGTGCATGGCTCGGGCACAGGCTGCATCTCCCCGAGGTCTCTCCGGGGCAGCCTGGCACCGGCTCTGGCTGGAAGGGAAAAGCGCTTACGGCTGCTTGGGCGCGAAAAGCCGTTTGAACGGCACCAGAGAAGAGGCAGAAAAATGTCCAAGTCGACGCAGTCACGAAGGCGTTTTACTCCACCTCTTCTGCAAACCCCAACCGCCTTTAAAGCCGTATGTGACACGCAAAGCAACGGACTTCTTCCAGCAGTAGATATAGTTAAATCCCCTTCTCTTTCTTGTCTTCAGGAAAACAAAAATGCATATAAAAGTAGAATAAAATGGGTTTGAAGGATAAATTTTCTTTACAATTTCTGTTTTTTCCTTTCCCTTGTCCTCGATGAAAAGAAAGTATTTTCATCTTCTCAAAGAAGATTAAACAGAGATCACTCATCATCATTACTCGAAGAACATTGTAATTTCTTTGCATGTGAAGTTGTATGTCTTTCCTTGAGCCACTAGCTGTGTACTTGACCGCTGTAGTAGCTCGCTATTAGCAGGTGAGCTGCCTTAAATGCTCCTTTTCTGACACTGGTCTGTAGATTAGGCTTTTAGGCTGCTAGACAAAAAAAGAGGTCCTTGAAGGAGCAGTAGACCCGTGCATAGGCAGTGCACAGGTGCACAGTTCTGGGGTGTGGAGTGAAGCTGTATGGGGGCAATGGTGAGTTCCTAGGGTGTGGAGCTGGGCTGGATGTGGACTCATCTCTGTAGGTGTCTCTCTTAACTACTGGTCGAGGGTTGCTGATAAGGAAGACTGGAGGGAATGACAAGAGACCCTCCCAGAAGCAAAGCAGGGTCTGCATCAGAAGGGAGCTGCTGTGGAGTCAGACAAGGGCAGTAAAGTGGGCACCTGTAGGCTGACTGAGGGAGCATGTCAGGCTGAGTGACACAAGGAGGAGGCCCGAGGTATAGTAAGGAGGTCTGATCAGCAGATCCCAGAGTGAAGGGATTGCTCTTGTGGTCAGAACCTGGCTCCATCTCCAGCTGTCACCCCAGAAATCCAGCATCACGCATGAAAGATGCTAGGATAGCAAATTAATGCACCAAAAGCTTTCTGGATCTTATCCCAGTACTTCCCAAGCTGTGTCCAAGGACATATTATCTATAATCACTGTGTAGAGTATTCCTCTCTTAGTAGTATGTCCAGCCACTGGGCAATGAGGCTATGGTGTACAGCAGGGATTGACAGATGCTCTTGTAATACAACAAATACACAGTGGGGGATATTGCATGGAGACTCTGATCCAGTCTGCACATCAAAACAGACCTCTGTCCTATCTCCCCTTTACCAGAGTTTCTGCATGGGAACAAGTGTGCACCTTCTTGGGATAGAGGCTTCATTTCCTGTATTCTGGGATGATATTAGCTAGTGCCAGAGCCTATCTAACAGGTCACCTACAGCTCTTACGGCTAACCTTGCATTTGATTATTTTAACGGATCAGGCATAGTGGCTTGGAGGCTCTGAAGACATCTTGGAGCTGAAAAAAACCCAACAGCTGTGAAGAGGATGTGAGGTAGAAACTTCCCACAGGGACAGCGGCGCAGCTCTGTTGCTTCATGTGGTACAGAGGATGCAAGGTCCTGCATGAAGTGATTCAAATCCTGCTGTTAAATTAATTAGTTTTTTTGTCCTCTTCTACTACTCCTGTTCTCATTAAAAAAAAAAAAAAAAGGGAAATAAAGGTCTGTGGGCCTTAATGGAGCAGGAGGCAGGAGTGTATCTGTTTAACAGAAAACATCAATCTTTTGCCCTCCAAACTGAATCTTATTACAAATTCACTCCAAGGAACACCAGACCCAAGAGGACATGCCCTTTTCTCCACGCTGGAAGAATGCTAGTGAAGGAACTGATTGGAAGATTAATTTGTTGCCAAAGTTGTCCTGCCAGTAACTAATTTATTCTCCAAAGCATAACATATTCCAACTCCTGAAATCTGCAGTGTGGATCCAAGGAGAAATTTGGCTCACAGTAGGTAGCACGTTCAAATCTCTGAGTTTCACGTAGAAATGTAAATCTGGTGCTGGGAGTGGAGACATGTCATTACTTTTAAAAGTTTGAGCACTTGCAGTGCTCTGGCCCATGCATCTCTCTGGGACATCTGGGTGTAAAAATAGCTAGCAGTAATATTTGTGCACATCCAGATCATGTCTCCATGGCTGTCTGTCTTTTCAACCCAACTCTAATTTTATTTTAAAGTTATTTCTTCTCAGAGACTGGACCTAGCTGTGCAAAGTGGCACATTCTCAGCTGCAAGTTAGGAACACCAGGGTTGTTATCAATTACTTAGCTCCTAAATGGAAAACCATAAAAGATTTTATACATATATGGGTATAAACATATGTGTTTACACACACATACAACCTTTATCTTTGTATCTTTATACAGTCATATATATATATCATATACATAAAACATTTATATGAACTCACTAGCAAGTGCAGTCCAGACTGGCTAGCTATGTGTTAAAGGAACAAGTGCCATGTACAATTACTTTTCCTCACCTGAAGCTCACTCCAGCAGAGCTACTTGATGTCAGGATGGTCAATACCAAAGTGAAATTTCAACAATCCCATTTTGAAAATGATATTTATGCATGAGGTAGGTCGGATGTAACTGCATTTGTCTGTGAAAACTGTGAAAAGGATGTGCCAGGGTAAGTATTTTTCCACACAGGTGAGTGGGTGATATTTTTGGTTTACAGGCTTGGAGGTATGTGAGAGAAACTTGCTTGATTTGTGCCTCAATCACCTTCTTGATGCATACTGTTGTCTTTTGGGACTAGAGTGTTGTGATGGCACAGAGAAATTCTCAGATTTGAAGAACTTTTGCCATCTTGACACTTGTTATCAGTTGCCATCTGAGTGGATCACTAAGTATCTTAAACTGCTGACAAATTATCTGCTGCCCCTGTCTAGATCTGGAGAAGAAGTAAACCCAGCAGCTGAAGGAGGGAGGAGAGATGAAAGACTGTGAGAAGAATGATCTCACCAAAATGGCTGTGGAAAGCAAGAAAAAGTTTAGAAGCTTATGTGATCAAAGAAGCCAACAATAAAACTAAACCCCAGCTCTAAAACAAAAGACATTTTGCTGAACAGTATAGTAGGATTATTTCTTCTCATTTTGGCCTTAATTTTTCTACTCACTTCCACTGCAATAAACAAGGAGTAATTCAGCTAAGTTAATGAAACTATGTTAGAGTTAGTCTGGTATACAAGAGCTTATTGAAGCCAATGGAAATTTTACTGTGAACATGAGTAAAAACAGGAAAAAAAAAGCTTAAAGCTTTCTTCCATTTTGCATGTTATTTATATAGCAGCATTAATCAGTAGTAATATCTCAGTGCTATTGGAACAATGCAGGCGCTTTGAAAATAGTGGAAGTGGTGTGGTTATTTTTGGGCTTGTGCCATTGGGTGCAGTCCATTTCTGAGCCTGTGAGCTGGTTCCCCATGAAACCACAATGAAAGGGTGTTCGATTGGCCTTGCTGTCAGAAGTTGGGGTGGAGTTTGAAGTAGCTGACAAGTGCATTAGAAAAAATAAATATAACTGGAATGCTTGGGAAGTTAGCTCATCCAGAGCTAGAAAATCATTTGGACTGCTGCGAGAAGGAATATTCAAAAAAATGATTCAGTAAGAAAATGCTTGGATTGGCTATTAATCCCCAGTACTGAGCACATTTTTCTATATTTCTGTAATTATATTATTGCCAGCTACTGTGGGACAATTGACAAATAACATCTGGTCACAAAGGCTTTTCAGAGTGATGGAAAAATCACTATAGCAGCAATTAAAATGCTTAGAGCCAAAGTATAAAACAGCATGCAGCAATCAAGTGAAACAGAGCATACTCTACAGTCAACAGTTTTTCTCCCTCAGTTTTAAATACGGCAATGACAGTCTCACTTGTAACAGACCCAGAGTAACTGCTTTCTTAAGTGGTTCCTGCAGACTGTCCTGTCCCATTAAACTAAGCAGCACTTTTCTTGATCCTAGATGAGGCTTCATGAATCCACAGCTGTTGTTCCGTTAAAAATACAAATTTCAATTAATACTTCAGTCTTTTTGGTAAAATACCTTTAGAATTAGAAAGCTGAAAATACATTTGTTCATTTTCATCACTTTTTTTTTTAAATGTCTGAATGGGGAATGAAAACAGGGAAGTGAAAGTTGCTTTCAGTTTGTCTTATTTCTGAACATCTTATGTGTATGTTTAATTTATAGGTTTAACCAGATAACTTTTGAATAAAAATAAAGACCCCACAGTTACCTCTGTACATATATATAATTCTATACCAAACACATATGAAGAAACATGGGTGGATGTTTATGACTCAAGCTATGTGATTTTTTCAGTTTACACGGAACTGTTTAAAAGATCTGTTCAATAGCTGAGGTGTATACATCAGTAGAATGATTACCTTTAAACTTTTGAAACAATATTTCAGCAACAATTTCCTTGTCTACAACTTTACAGGGCTGTAAATAGCCCCTGTGTGCATAATGAATTCTGACATCATAGGCCACAGTTCTTATACACAGCAGGTTTTCCAGAACATTTACAAGCAAGTTACACCTTGAGGCAAAACTAAACCCCCCAGCTTTCTATTATAAATGTTGTAATAAAATGTTCCTTTGAGTTTTCCTAGAGCTCAATGTTCCTTCTTTCTTCCTGTTCCAAGTCATTCTTTCTGTGCCGTATATGGATTCGATACAGTCAGATTACATGGAAAATGTGTTTTGCTGCAGACATATTGGATATTAGATATTGTTACAAGGTGTTTTTTATGGCTAGGCTTGCAGGACCAATGTAACAAGGTGATAAAGAACAAAATCTCTTGCTCTTACAATACTGTACTCACAGCTTTTGCTATTCCTACATGGTGCATGTGTACTGATTTTATTTATCCAAGTTTTGGGTGTAATGAAGCACCAGTACATCACAACCAAGGACTGGGAGGAGAGTCAAATAATTTTTTCAAAAGATTGAAGAGAGACAGACAGAGACAGTCTTGCAATGAAACTATTCCTTGTGCCTGGCTGTGTTTCTTTTCACCCACTGCTCTGGCTAGTCTACCTAACAGTGCTATTCTAGGCTCCTATATATTCCACCACAAAACTGAGGCAACTTTCCTCCTCAGCTTTCCCCAAGCAAGTCCAGGCTTTGGGAAAGCAAATATATTGAACTAGATAAAATATTGATGTATGTGTGATTTCCTTTTGATCACTAGAGCCATTCCTTGCAGCTAAAAGTGATCCTGATTTGAGAAAATGAAAAGACGCTCTGCACTGCCACTGGGCTACTCACTTCAATGTAGATTTCTGGACAGCAGACTAGCTAAGGTGATGGGGCCACTTGAATTAGTTAAGAAAACACTTTGAAAAATATTAACAGACTGCATGCCTAGGTAAAAAATGCAAATAGTAGCACATCCTCACTGTGTAACCTCTCCTCACAGCTCTTCCTGTACAGAAAGGACTTAACAGTGTAACCAACACCTAACTGTGCACAGGAAAAAGAAACCTAGGCAGGTGAATGGAAGGTATTTATATAGAAAGCTGCTTAGTGAATGTACGATGCTGTCAAACAGCCATGCAAACAGTCCCCATTTCTGTTTTCAACACTCATTTCCACTTCATTTTCAATTCTGTGTCTGTGCTTATGTTTCTGTGTCTCCCCTTGTCTGAATTACTCTATTCCATACCGAGACTATGTATCTCAGGCAAAAGAACTCAATTTGCACACTTCCCCTGTGCCTATGGGTTGAAAAGCTGTGCACAATGTGGAGCTACTTTCTCTTTGGATTCCATTTCACCTGGGTCTGTGGAAGAGCAGAGCTCTGGGGCAAGAGGATCAAGACAAGTGTAGCTGGCACCACGTCTTGGTGCTAGTGCCTGGATTGCTATGGGGCAGCAAAATTCACTGTAAATCTCTCAGAAAACAGTTTTTCTAGCAAGCTGATACTCTTCTCCTTTTACAGACTCATCAAACGAACATCAAAATGATGACAGAGTTTTCCTTGGCCTGTGTCCTATGGCAGCAAAGCATCTTCCCAGCGTTGCCCCTCCACCTCCCCAGCACACTGTAAGTTTCATTGTTGTTGAAGTAGGTTATCTAGAGGTCAGTAGGCTAACAGGGTGTTTGGATTTCCTAAAATTGTGCCTGTCCTTAAACGTGGCATATCGGATTGTTTACACACCGCTCCGTGAACCTGGACCGCACACTAAAAGCTGCACACAATGCTGCTATTTCTGCTTCTCTGCTCCCTTCCCCCTGAATGTAGGTATTTCAGCTTTCTGTGGGGGGCTCATTAAGGTTCATAAACCACAGTAAAGAAGCTGGCTGGAGACACTTGTAATTCTACAGGTCCACCATGTGGGATATGCAATAAAAAAAATTGCATAGCTAGAAAAAGATGTCCTCAGTAAAAGACTTAATTGAAAGCAGCCCTGATGGTCAAAATGGTATGAGGAAGGAACTACCATGACACTCAGGTTTGCATTTGCTTCCTCCGACACTGATTTCCTGTATGGCTTTGAGCAAGGCACTTAATTCTTTAGAGCTCTGTTTCCTACCCGTAAAATTGGGATAAGAAGATTGTTTTTATTTTATTGCATTTTATCTTACCTATTTGGACTGTGAGTCCTTCTGCACAGAACCTGTCTCTAACTAGCTAACACTACCCATCTGACTGGCTGTTTAAGGTACCAGCGTTACACTGTCAAAAGCCAGGCAATATCTCTTCTGCTATTTTGGGGTTCATTTGGGTTTTATTATCACGTGTAGGAGTGGGTGTTGCATTCTGCTCTTCTTCCTTGACCAGTAAAGGAGCCCCTTTGTAAGAGCTTCCTTGAATTACTGAGGACACCTTTGGGGCTTGATTAAGAACTGCTTTATTCTTATTTACTCTAGGGTGCTTCCACTGAGATAATTTCACTGGTTTCACAGGCTTTTTAGCTTCTGTGTTTTCTCAATAAAAATATCCTTGTGAAAGACCATCCTAATTCATATTTTAGACCAGAAATTTCCACTAATGTCAACAGCTTTGGACCAAGTATGAGAAACAAGAAAGAACCTCCAAGAATTATTTTGAATTCTAAAGTACTTTTTATGATTTTCTTTAATCATAAAAGCCCTAGTTGCAGGAAGTGACATTTCTATGGCTTTTTGTTCTTCTTAAACTCAATATTCAAACTCGATCTTAACTTTGGCTCCTGTTCCTTGAAAATACAGTATAACATGAACATGTAATACTTGTAGTCTGTTTTCTTGCCCATTTGTGTTATAAGGATAACATTAGAAATAACATATTGCTTCACTTACAGATTGAGACTCAAGCATTATATGTAAGAAAGGCTGTAGGTGCACGGTGAAATTTTGGGACAGAAGATGACAGTTTTGGAGATGCTGAAAAATCACAGGAATTTTCAACACTTCTATGTCTACCTTAAGAGTACAAAAAGTTAAGGAACTCTTACTGGAATATTGAAACATATACAAAAAATTGAACTTAAGAGGTTCACACCACTCTTTCTTTTTGTCATGGCTTCACATTCTCTCCCTCCTTCTGTGCATGCCTGGCACCCAGCTAGGCACCATCCAGGGTCACTGTGGTAAGAAGCAAGTAGTTTGAGGAATCTATCTACATGCAGAAGAAGTAGACAAAATGGCAAAGTAGAAGCCATTCCAATAGCTGATGCCCACCACACCACTTTTAATTGTGTTTGTGTCAGATGTGTGCAGGAGAGAAACTATGACCTTAGGAACTACACTGTGGACAAAGGTCCTAACATCCACCCCAAACTTGTGCTTATATAAACATGAGAGACCACCCGAAGGATGACCACCACCTGCCTGCTGTGCTGAAGAGACTGGTCTGAGGGAATGTAAGAGCAGGATGAGCACGTGCAAACTACCTGAGCCTGAGCAGAACAATTCTTCTCAATATACTGCTGATAATGCAACCATAAAAATGAAGGTGGCTCATAGTCTGGGGCAGTGACCATAACTGGGGGTTCTCTGTGGTTTGCAAACAGAAAAGTTGCTGTAGCATTTATGTGTGGCTTTTAGAGCATCTAAACACCTGATGAGTAGATGCAGCGTGAGTTGTTCCAATCCCCTTGGGGTAATCTGGGAGAGACAGAAGAAAAAGAGTTGTCTTCTTTAGCAGAAAGTGGTCTGATGCATCTTTGAACCTCATTGCTATTTGGCTTTTGTAGTATGTGGGTTAGTTCTCAGTATCTTTGAAGTTAGAGTTGAGTGATTATTCATCAATATGCTGTTAATTAAAAGTTCTTGAGGAAGAAGGTGAGGGTAAGACAAGTTATGATTTTGTATGTGAGCCTGTGAGTGACTTCTAGAAGAAAAGGAGATGCTGCCATGAGTGCACCATCTAAAGTACTGAGAGAAGGGGGATTGGTGGTGGCCGGAGAGGTTGTTGGTGATCAGTGTCTGGCTTCTGAAGGGCACAGAAATGGTCATCAGACTGCTTCCCCTGTTGTTCTGTGTAGCAGGATATTCGTTAAAGCCACAGTTGGAGATATCATGGAAACATGAACTGTGATAGTGTTCCTCTGACTGCTTTTTCTTATGTCAATGCAGAGGTACCACAGCCAGGTGCAACCCTGTCCAGACAGGAAATAATTTCGGGGCTTGGAGGAGTCACAGATCCAGTCATTGCTCTAAGTAGAGAGTCAGGCAGGAACAGTAGGCATCAGAGGGGAATGTGTAGCTGAGCTAAGGGGCCTGATAGAGTTGCTCTGTGTCTGCTGATCATAAACTTTGTGTGCTTTGGGAAAGAAGAAATAAAAGATGATGCCCAGTATTTCTACAAAGGGAAAAGTATTTCTAGACAGAAAAAGACTGAACTAGGTTTGAAGGGACAAATTATAAAGGTCCACAGGCAAATGAGTATCCTGATGCCTATTAAGGGAGAATGGGGAGCCACACAAAAGTTTCCAGAGAAACAGGACTGTGAATAATAGGTCAGTGAGCTGAGCAGTTGGGATCCCTCTACATTAATGCCAAGGGTATGGAAATCAACAAGAAGTATTCAAAGCTTTAGACCACAGAAACCTGGCAGATGGATTGTATGACTGCTATATCAGAATAAGTTTCCTTGGAAGGGAGACAAAGAAATAGAAGGGAAGGATTGCACTGTTTGCCAAGAATGCACATACTTTCTCTGGAGAAGAAGGGATGAGCAACAAGTTTACTGGATGCTTCTGGGAAATAAATAAAAGATCCAGAAGCCTCTCGAGGTCATGAAACTGAGTGGGGTAGTTAAAGAAGAATCTGGTTTTGGGTAGCTAGTAGAAGGATTTAAAAGGTGGAGTATTATTAAAAGATATAACAGGACAAAACTAATCAAAGTCTTGGAGTGTGCTTAGAGTATTTAACCATTGGAATTTGGAGAAAGCAGTAAAAGAAGATGCCATTTCTGGGTCTTATTTGGAAAAACTGACAAAGGATCTGAAGTTCTGAGGTAATTTAAGTGACGAGGATCACCTGAAATGGCTTGAAAATGGTGGCAGTAAAGCACCTGAGCTCCACAGAAAGGAATATATCAAAGCAATGGAGGAGGACAACAGACTTGAAAAAAGTTGCCCTCAACAGGCTGCTTAGTGGGACTTTGAGAAGAAATCAAAGAAGGTAATGAGAGTGTTAGCTGATTTGGTCCCCCCTTGCCTGCTCATTTTCAGTTCTATGTCTCTATTTCCCTCTTGAGCTCCCAGGTCTGAATACAATTGCATTTATTGTTCATTATCTTGTGTTTTTTAGCATTTTTCATACATATAAACATCTGAGGCTAAATAAAGAATTAAAAAAATAACCTTCACAAAATCATTCATCTATTGAGAATGAGGGCAGAGAGAGGATGAGTAGGAAAGGTAGACCATAATTTTCTTCTACTTATGAACACAGCCTAAATAATTTATTTGGTCTACTTAACACATAGCCCATCAAAATGACTTCAGAAATTCCTCCAGTCTGTCACTGCCAGTGGTCTGTCCTCTGGGAGTGGAGAACAGAGGAGCATCCAGGTGTGTCCTGGTGTTATCTTAAAAGACACCTGCAGGCTGCAGTGTTGCCTTGATTATCTGCACACCTCTACAAACGCTGTGCTTCGTTTTTGTTCTTAATGGGTATGTTGATTACCAATTGTAGAAACTGGAGTCAAGGGAAAACCAGCAAACTGGCTTCAAAGTGAAAAGATGCTAGATCATTGTCACTAATGGCTAATGGAGGAGAAAGAATAATGTGGGTGTTTTGTCAGTTCTAATTGTAGTGTGGCTATTTCTACCAAGTAAATCTAAGAGACACAAGGTGTGTAAGGGCTGCTGATGTTCCTGGTAAAATATAAACATATCTTGGCTTAGAAAGTGCCTTTTCCTACAAGTATCTACAAATTCCCTGTGATTGAAAGGTGTTTAGCTTTGCATCCAAGAAGTGGTATCAAATTCTGTCTTATCCTTTCATTTCAAAGCATGCAGCTAAAAAATAGAATGAGGGCCAAATATATTCTGTAGGAATACTTCCTCCTTTTGTAAGGGTGGTTGATAGAAAAGAGACAGTTTTGAATCAGATTCCCAGTCTGTGTAGAAAAGGGTTAGCATGTCCAGAAACTGTTGCTGAAGAATATGAAAGATGGAGTATCCTAGAAAAGGTTAACTCACACACTAATCATTTGGGTAGGGGGAAGGGAAGAGCCCCTTCTTAACTGGTGTATGGGTGGGCATGAAATTTTTTGCTCTGATCCTTAATGGCAGTGTGACTTCGCCTGGCTCACGGCACAAGTATCACTGTTTCTGGGTCAGATATGGACATCACTGAATCAGAAGATGGGGCACCTTCACTGTCCCTATGGAAGTGAACTCCTTGGCAAGTCTTTGGTAGATTGAGCCCCCTGATCTAGTGCAGACATAAGTCAAGACATGCAGACCAGTACCTCACTGTGCCACTGGTCTCCGCTCTGCTAAGTAGGAACCAAAAGGATTTAGAAATGGAGTTTGGATGCTTTGGCAGGAACCTAGGCTGTTTAGCACTATGAATCCTATCTAGAAAGCAGTTGAACAAGAAGAAATTGTGCTTTACTGAGAGGTGTTCTCTGTTATCTTTGACCTGATTAATTTGCCAGACAGTGTGTCTGTGTTTGGAAAACCAGAGTGTATGCTGGAGAAGCACTGTGCAGCCTCTGGCTGAAGCCAGGCTTAGGGCTTACAAACTACATTGAGTGAGCTGTGGTATAAAGGAGAAGTTGTGAATCTGGAGAGACCAAAGGTGCTCAATCAGTCCTGAGCAGTGTTACTGTCAGATGGGGGGCCGGAGATGTGGATGTTGCAACCAAGTTGGAGGTCCAGAAACCAAACAAAATCCCATGTGAGTCTGCCCAGTGAGGCTGCCCTGCTCAGTTGCAGGGAGCTCTGGGAACTCTGGGAGCTCTAAAAATTCTTTTTCCTGGGACAAAACAAAGCACATGGATGCTACAAGCTTCATTTAATAGCCCTTAAGTTATTACAAAAAGGCAATAAACTGGGCCCTGTCCACATTCACCCCAGTATCCAAGATTCTGTAGATTTCTGTTGTATACTGAGATGATTTCTCTCCCCACAACCTGGTATGTGGACTCAGGGTGTATTATGGTTAACTGCTGCAGAGCAGTGCTTTCATAGTGAGATATTTTTGTACCTGATCCTGCAGATTGTTCCCTACCAAGTCAATTCAAAGTCTTTGTTTTGTTTCTTACACAGGAGTTTTGTGGTTTCTAAGTCAATATATGTGACTATATGTAAGATAGTGGGTTTTTTCTTACTGCCTATAGTATTTCCCCACTGAGTTGTATGTTCTTCACAGCCCTTAACAGACCTGAGGTAAGGGAACAAGTAGAGTCCTCACCTGCAAGCTTACAGATAAATGGTCTCACTGGAGTGTCCGCTCTTATCCAAAAGGACTTCCTTATGGATAAAGCTGGACTTATAGCTGAGAACTCTATTTCCATTCTGCAGATGTCATTTTCCTGTTATAAACAGTACAACTGGTCATGTGTTTTGCATTTTTCTTAACATAAAAGTGGATGGGGTAGATATATCCACCTGCATCTGAACTGCTTCAGATATTGCCTGCAACTCTTGCTAGGGCTGCCTGCATAGGTCAGTGTTTCCAGAACTGAAACACCTAGAAATCATTTGGAAATCTGAATTTGTTGTGGACAGGGTTTTAGTTTGTTTCTTTGTTTTTCTCTTTCCATGAGAGGATTGAAAACAGATGCTACTACCACCAAAATCAGTGCCAGGTTTGATTTCTCAGCCCTGACAGGAATAAATGCATGCTATTATTTCCTCCACAGCTCCAGTTCTTTAGTTCCACAAAAAACGCCAAAAGGGAACTCTGTAGCATGGAAAATACTGAATGTCTCATCCAAAGCATGTTGAAATGTATGCAAATGACTATGATGGGCTTTGGATCAGGTCCTAAGTAAACTAATTCTTGGATTGTCACCTCTGGTCATAATGACCCTTTGTTCTGCCTTTTTAATGACAAATGATTATGTTATAAAAAGACTTATGCAATTTCTGGCATGGTTAGACATCATATGTGAGAGGTGTATAAACTTAGAAATGCTCTAGCTAGTTTCTTGTGTTGTGTAACAAATAATTATGGAATCTCGCTGGTCTTGCTTTATTATTATACAGCTCCGGGCTCTTACCCCCAGTGGCTTTACATGCTTGTTAATATTTAAGCTATCTTGTAGCTTGGGTAATTTGTAATGATTTTTTTTTTTTTGTTACTGAAGCTAATATTAAACAATAGTAGTTGTGGGGGAAAGGGGAAAAGGAGTGATGGATGTTTTGTTCATGCTTTTCCTTGTTTTAATAGCTTTTGGCTGATTCACAAATACAAATATGAAATAGAAAGCTCTTCCAAAGTCCTCCTTATGTGCTTCTCTAGCTAATCAGGAACACATAGTACTGCTCTTCTCAGCAGATTTGGGCAGGGGCAGGCATACATATTTGCTATGAATACTTTTGTATAAAATATAGGTCACTCTTGAAGATGGTGGGTTTGCCTCCTAAGACTAAAGCTCTAGCCAAAGCCTATTACAACAACGGTGGTCTTCTGACTACATAAAGTATCCAGGCCCATACAAAGGACCCAAAGAATTTGGCTGATCTTTGCTGTGAAATAGGTGAAAAAGATAGCTCTTGTTCCCGATAGTTTTGTCACATCCTGCTAAACCATTAAATTTTTATTTGCCTGCTCTACTTAAAAAATAAGAATTTTCTAGTTACTTCTTCCAGATGTCTGTGGTCAGTGTTCAGGGTCAGAAGAACCAACCAAACTAATAAAATTTTTTGTGCAAAATTGGAGTTAAGTCTTCAGCAGACCAATGCGTCTGCTTACATACGCGGCAGACAAGGTTTCAACAATAGAATGTGCAACTATGCATGATCTTGGTATGGATGGTGGACTGGGGGATCACCTATAGGGGTTTCAAGCCTGACTTATTGTTAACCTTACCCTGCTCCAATAGCTTTCATGGTCTTCATGGGGACCTGAGGACAGTGTGTGTTGAATGATCTACAAAATCCCATGCTGCTTACTTGAAGACACACCTAGAGCTGATAACATACATAGGTCTAAGCTTACCTACCAAGGTTGGAGTATGTCTGGCTTTTGGATATATAACAACTTGAATGGTAAAAATAAAGAAAAGCTTCAGGTAGGCTCTGAAACAATGTTTATGACACAGGAGTGTTGCTTTGATTTTTCTATTGAACCAAAGGTCCCTATTGAGTTGCACTTGGAGAAAACAGTAGCAACAAGTAAAGATAATTAATCTGTGACTATCAGTTCACTGTATTTAGATGATATGGGTCCATGGTATACTCAGCTCTCAAATCCTGTAGTGGTTGCAGGCCTCCCACCCCTGTACATTTTCCACCCCCTCTACCTTTCAAAGCAAGGAACAGTAAAGGTAGCCCAGGTTCACAAGTATGATCAAGATGAGGAAATAATTTTTATAACTCTTCAAGAGATTCTCATAAGGGTATTTGATGCAGGTCTCAAGTCGTGAGAGAAGTGCTTAGGGGAATGGTTGCAAACTTCTCTCAGACAACAATGGTTGATCCTGTGGTCTGTTATCCTGTGGCACTTTCAGAGTAAAATAGCAAGAGATGCTTCTTTACATGACACAAATCTAACCATGAAATTGAACTGAAAAAGTTGGCATGGGCTCAAGAAGTGACAGGACAAATTTGTGAAGGAAGAATTCTTCAGAGTTATTAAGCACATGGATCCTGTTTTGTCTCAGGAATATCCTAATCTTTGTGCAGGATTATGAAATACTTAGGGATTATGTTTACCTGCTGTTGACCATTCCCTAAAATATGAAGAACAGATGTACTGGAGACAGGACCTTGGGCTAACCAAACCTTTGGTTTGACATAGGACAGGTGGATTTTTATATTGGACAGATCTAAAGGGATTTGGGAATCACATGGATTCCTATGAAGAGATGCATAACAATTCTCACAATCTAGCTTGGTGTTTCTCATGACATTTTCCAACAATTATAGTTAAACTGAAAAGATCTATATAGGTTGGATGTAAATTTGGACTTTAAGTAAGGTGTATTTGAGCTGTACAGCATGTGCTGGAGTTCTTTTGGACAGAGCAACCAGGGAAGAGGTAATTCACCTGGCAGAGCATGCTTGCGGTGGTCGAGCAAACCCATCTGCCCTACTTGGGTCTTTCAGCATCCTATACAGGTACAGGCTGGGAGATGTTGCCAGAGCTCCCAGGTTCAAGTGAAACCTTGGGGTGACAAATGGCATAGTCACCTGTGCCGCTCACGGTGCAGGTGCACTCTACCGTCCAGAAAGAGACATTCCCTTGCTTTCCCACTTCAAAAGGATTGATTCTTTTTCTTTGTAGAGTGGGGGCCTTCCTCTGATTGCAGAATAAGAAACTGGCTCTGCAAGTCTTTTTTCATACAAAACCTTCATTTTCCATGGTCCCATTTACATCAGTCAAACAGTACTTGGAGGCTTAAAATCACAGTTCAAATGTGACTAAATTTAACCCATATTTCCACTCTGTCATATTATGCAGCTTTGAACCAAGACAAACTTGTTATTTCAGTGAATACAGATATTTATTTATTTGTGCAGCTATAAAAATATGATATTCATGCTTTTTTGTCAAGTGTAAATGGTGAGTTGCCAAATAATTGAGCCTTTTATTTGTAGATAAATGTTGATGTATTATTCAGATTGTGTCTATTGATGAGCCTTTTGCTATTACTTTTTTCAGATGGTATTTATAAAAATTTTTTATTTATTTTTCTCCTTATTTTGTGGAAAGTTACTAAGTAAAGCAGGTACTGGAGTAAATAAAGCAAATTAAAAGCAATATAGTGTTGATCAGGTCTCTGAAAAATAAGCCAAATGAAAGTTGAAACCTGAATAATAATTTCAAGTAGGATTTTTTCCACTCCTAATTGAAAATCAGATTTTGGTTTTGTTCTCACTATAATTCTATTTTAATGAAAAATATGTGAATTCTATGGTAATAGAGCCACCAGTCGAACTGATCTGCTAGTCTCTACATATAAACATCTAAGAGTTCAGCTATGTTTTCAAGCTGATATGGATGATCAATACTGTATAGTTATCACATATCAGTGTAACTTGAACAGTAGTTGAGTTTACATGATAGAAAATGATGATAACATATCTATGCATTGATGGGCAGGAGGAAATCCTCAGGGCGGTGCACTCAGAGCTGCACATGGTGATAAGAGTGTTTAGGTTGGAGACTTATAAACCTCTTGACTTGTGACTGATGTGGTGTCAGGCAGAGTAGCAGGAAGAAGACTAAGTTGTTCTCTCCTCCTTTCTCAGGCTCCTTACAGTTGCTGCTGCATTTGGTAGCTGATCATCCTGAGAGGCAGGAGTGGTTGGCAGGGCTTGGGCAAAGCTGGTGTCTATGCAGACATCCTGTAGAGTAGCTTTGGCTAGAAGAACATGAATCCATGACTCTCTGAACCTCAGGATTATCTCCAAGGTCCCACACCTCACACATGAGGGAACAACTTTCCCCTACTTTGCTAGAGAATGATGAGTCTCTGTCTACAGGTATCTGACTAAATTCTGCCTGTCATGACTCTCCCTGAACAATGAGTGTATATTTTGAAGGCTTAGAGGTTTTTGTTCTGCCCATTAAGGGCAGTACCCTGGGAAGACTTGGTCTGTCAGATCTTCCAGGTGTTGCTCACTGATTACATTTCCCACTGGAGTTAAAGTGCTCCTTCTATTTATGGTAAGGATGGCATTGCATGGACTTCTGGACGGCATTGTATGAGATGGAGACTTTTCTCACCTGCCTGGGGCAAAACTTTACAGGGACTATGTGATGGGCTGTTAATGAACAAAAGTAGGCATGCTTAGTTTTTTTAACCTGTTCTTTGCTACATGCTAAAAACCACAGAAGAACTGGATGCAGCCTGGCCCATGGTAAACTCAGCAGCCTGAAATCCCATTGGATCCTCAAAACTTAATGCAGTGGTGGCATTAAGGCTCTTTGTAATAAGTTGAAGATCTAGGAAAAGAGTTACTACGTAAATAATCAGTCTGTTCAGCATCTTAAGATATCAGACTTGACTCTTACATAGGACAGTTTAAATAAATGCAGCAGAGAAATATGAAAACATAGAACAAATTGCCAGATGAGTTATATGATTTTTTATTTTTGGTTTTTTGCCAAAATGAGCCTCTTGCTCAAAACAAAGTTTGATGTTAGTGTTTGAGCCTTCTAATTTGAACACTTCTTTGGCCTTTTAATAGTGCAGGGGACACAAAAATACCCCTTCATGACTCTCGTTGCTCAATTTGGCTGGGGTTTCCCATTACCTTCTTTCTCAGACTATTTATAGAATAGCAATTAAGATTAATGTATAGCTGCTCACATGTAGTTCCTGGCTTGGCTGGGTTTTGAGCCACTCCCAACAAG
>NW_008656789.1:0-7750 GCF_000695815.1 Acanthisitta chloris | reverse complement strand
CCTGCTGAAATCAGCTGGAGCTATCTGTCATGTAGGTATGTATATACCTTGAAAACAAATGGATCTGGTTTGGGTTTTTTGGTAGGATCAACTTTTTCCCCCACACTGTGAAATGAAATTTTGAAGCTGAAGTCAAACAGAACATACTTCTCAGTCAGTATATGGAAATATATTTTCAGTTATGCTCAGTCTGTTCTTACCTTTGAATGGGAAATTTATCAAATAAATAGAAAGGGAGCTCATTATGCACATCCATTCCTAACAGTCCTTTTGAGGGGAGTTATCCATACAATTCCAGTGTTTTACAGTTGTTATGAAGTGATGAAATACAAAGATTTGTTTGTGTTGTCCTTTAGTGTTTGCCAGTTTTTTGTGGCTTCTGTATATGGGCTTGGATGTAACTGGTATCAGTGGAAACATCATGCATATAGCAGGCGTAGTCTGAGGGCTGTATATGCCATTTTGAGGAACATTGTCTAATAATAAGTTTACAACTCCAACCTTCTTTTGGTATTGCAGATCCCTGTGGTGCTCCTGTGCTACACTTTGTATAGTGATGGCTGATAGATCCAGGCTATAGGCACAACATCTGATCATAGATGCTACTTGCTGGCCTTGCATAAGAGGAGATGGATGAATGGTGCTTACAAAAGCAGCCAACCAAAATAAATTGAACTCAAGCAGTGTTCAATCCTGTTTTGCAAGCAATTAAATAAGAATGAATATGATGATACAGTTTTGTCAGACCTCATCACATCTGAGAGACCTGTAGGCACCAGCCTGCTAGGCTGGGCTTCTCAGCCTGGTGAGGAAGAGCAGAACTGTGCCAAAGGGAAGGGTCCTATGGCTTAGATTGTTATCTGAGTTAGATTCAAGTCTGGGTGCATGTGACTGCTCAGAAATTGCAAAACCTCATTTCTAAAAGGATACTATGACAGGGTGTGCAAAATACCACAAGGAGCCTGGCTTTTTGATTACTATTAGCCCTATACTAGAATAGATTCTGCTAAGGTAACAACTGCCTGTATTCCTAATAAAGCTAACTACCAAAAGTATTATAACTGGAAAAAAAAGGAGAAAAAAAAAAGAAAAAAAAGAGAGAGAAAAAAAAGAAAGGCTTAGTTTACAACATGTTTCTAAATAACCTGATACCAAGCTGGCTGAAAAGATTTAATTACTTTAGTTCACCTATGTACATGCACATCTATAATACTATGACTTAAATATTAAAAACATCCAATCTTTTCTAGAGGTTCTTTTTCTCACTTGGAATAAATCTTCTGACCCGCATGGAGTCAGGACCCTGAGTACAAAATTCCTTTTAGTTGCACAACACTCTTTTCTTTCCACAACAGCTACTTATATGGAACAATGCAGGAATCCTATAGGAAGAAAAAGAGTGTGATCCTATAATTTAGTAGTACACTACAATGGTACGTGCACTGAATTAGAAGGTGCTAAAATAATGGTTTGCAATGGTCCAATTTTTTAATTATTAACTTTAAGATGTTTTATTGTAGGGGCTTTTTTAAATGTAACACACATATATCCAAAACTAAAACACTTACTAATTGCTGATAGCAAACTGTGACCTGAAAATAAAAAGGCTTTTATGGTACAACAGAGTAAGACAGTGAACTGCAACTTCTGTTAATTAGTACAAACACTAGCTTTAGAACTCTATATCCCATACTCTTCTCTGTTATTCAGACTTACTCGTTCAATTAACAGGCTTTTGGCACCATTCCAGAGTTCACAAACCTGTATGTGGCCTGATTGATTTCTATCTGCTTCAGCTGTTTCCCAGTTTGAGAAGTCATCTCCACCCTATAGGAAAACCCAGCATAATTCCCCAACATTTAAATCAAGCTATGAAAGAGGGAGGCTGTTTCTCTGATTAACAATACTGTTGAAATGTTACACTGAAGGGGTTTTTTTGGTGGTTACTGCTGAGAAGGTTGAGTAACTGCAGTCTGTACTCTGTTGTCACGTGTTAGTCTGGCTGCTTGGAATACAATTTATAACTTCTTTGTCCTTCTTTAACCTGCTTCTTCTGGAGCTGGGGGGGCGTGGGAAGAACCTGACATGACTCCAGGTATTGTGACACAGAAAGCTAAGCCTTTGCCGTGTTCTTGTGATTAGTCAGAAAGGGATGCTCTAAAGAAGTTCAGAGAAACACAGAAATGACTAGGGGGCTTCCTGGACTGACTTATGAGGAATAAATTGAGAAAGTTGCTGCTGTACATCTGTACAGTTCTGCTAAATGATTAATGGGGAATGTGATGATAACATACAACTAATTGAGGCTTGTATATGCCAAAGCAGGGGAAATTACTTTGGTGTTGTACGAGGATGAGTAATGAGCGCATACCACTGTACTGAAGATGGCTGTGTGAAGAGCCCAGAGCAACAGCACTTGCTTGATGGAGAACGAGAATTGCGTTAGATGCTTGTTTTATAAATAATACTAAAAATCTGGTATTACCTGGTTATGCAAGTTAACTTTTCTCACAAAGAAAACCAGATCTTTGTGGGGTTTTTTCTTCACAGATTAAGATGTTTTAAGGAAGGCTACAAGATACTGCTTTGCTTCATAAATTATTAAAAATAAACTGGAAGAAACTGCACTAGAGGGAAAGTGAAGTGAACAATTTTAGAAGTTTTTCATGTCCACATTTTCATAGATTCTTATTAGAAACGTAGCAAAACTATTTCTGTAGTAGGATGCCATGGTTTTCAACAGTAATGCTGTGGAAGAAATTGAAGTAAACAGTTTGATGTCACATATGTATGACATACACGGTGTCATAAGGCCAAAGGTAATTTCTGAGGTTTTACAGAAAATTGTCTTTTCAAAACCTTCAAGTAAGATTGACAATTTCTACTTGGAATATTGAAGTTTATCTGCCTATTTGGAACAGCTACTGATAAAAGCACTAGAATAGGAAATTAGACTCTCAGGTTTCTGCTGGAATTTTAAGATTGCTAAGTCAGGTAACTAAAAGATCTACCAAATAAAAAATTAATTTTGCAGAAATAGTCTTGCTTAAGAGTCTTCTGTACAGGGAGGCAGCCTGGGATACCTCATGGAGCCACAGAATGCCAATAGTTAAGCCCAGTTTGGCTCTGGTACAGTATTCATTAATGTTGTTTTTCTACAGTGGACTAAAAATACTTTACTAATAGGATGAACATGAAATACACTATTTATGTGAAGGATTACTAGTTGACTGTCAGGTGTTATTTGAGTTATACTCCAGTACCAAATTATTACTTAAAATAACAACAGCAATTCAAGCACAGCTCAAATAAACCCATTGGACCCTAAACTAGCTAAATTACACTTATTAAAACATTTATGAACACTTACATATGGCTTATAAACATGTACTCCATGAATAGTTATAATCAGGAAGCAACTACAGTGGAATTTGGAAAATTAGGTGTCAGCCTATTTTTCCTATTTTTTCCCTCTCATGTGTTTTTCTACCTTATGGTTCTTCGTCCCACATACTCTGCTCAAGACATTACACTGAAGAGTAGAGTTGTATTGCTCCATCCTGAATATTCTCTGCTATTAGGGAGAGGAGAGAACCCACAAAAGCATTGCTTTTCCCCAAAGCAAAGGAGGCTATTAGTATGACATGATGCTTGAAAGAGCTCTGAAATTTTGAAACAGGTCATAACAAAGAAAACAATATCATGGTGCAAGAACGCAAATATAATGACAGTGTGTTCCCTCAATCCTTCCTCATACACATCCCCTGGGTCTGGAAAAGAGGATAAAGGCCTAGTTCATCCAGTTGTCAGGAGGTATAACTTTCTAAAGGCAACAGCAATGTTTAGCTCCTATGCAGGGTTAGAGACTGCATGAATTACTAGCTTTCTGAAGCTGAAAATCTATATAAATCTATGTAACCTAAATGACGATGCATTAATATAGGTTTGAATGCGTAGAAAGGACTAGGCACTCTAGCTATTTGTCTGATTTTATGATGGAGTATTTGGGCTTCATAGATGTCTTCTTCTGAAGCTGGTTCTGAGACTTATGAGAGTGTCAATGAAGACAGAAGAATTTATTCAAGAGGAAAATGTTTCCTCTCCAGGATGTAAATGAAAGATGAAACCATATTCACCCCATCATTAAAGACCTATTGTAGCACTAGGCAAGAGTTGCAACAGGATATAAGCACCCTTGTCGAAATCACAACTTAGTGCCTTGAATTTAGCTGGAGGTGGATTTCAACTTTGTTTTTATGTCTACTTTAGACTTAAAAGGCAAAAAGCCTGGCACAACAAAGGGACTGACTCTCTTGCCTGTTATTAAATGGAACACCTCTCCCAGCTCAATGAAGAGTTTTGCAAAATCTGGACTTTGGTTCAGAAGCACTACCCTTCTGTGTAGGGCTGTGATTGTTCTCCTTGCTCTTGTATAGGGAGTTTCACCTTGGGTTACATAAGGCATAATGCGAAAGATGAAGGACCTATGAACCCAAATCCTTTGTACGTTCCCTTTTCTGGGGTGAAATTTCTTTCTATTAAAGGTCTTCTGTGCCTGATATATATTGCCCTTAGGAATCACCCTTTTGAAAAAGGGTTTGGGGTAGAAAAAAAAAGACAATATCTAAAGACAAAATTCCATCCAACCTCTTTTGATCCTCTTAGCATCTATTGTGATACCAAGGGATGCACCTTTTTGCTTAGAAGCTTTCACTAAAGATCTGTGTTGAATTGAGTCTGGTAGCTACTAGCACTGTTGTGCTGAGACGGCTCTTTGGATAAAATGACTGATTTCAGTGGATTTCTTCCTGAGTGAGAGTTAGGGATACTTATGGGCTACTTATCCCATCTTATGGGTCATTGGGATGGTAAGATGAAAGCAAGTTTCAGGGTTCATCAGATCCAGCTGGTGAAAAATGGGGTTAATTAATCTGATGGGAAGATAACACAAACAAAATGCTGCCCTGATGGTATGTCTCCACTAAGGTACAAAAGTAAAACACTTTGCCTCCACTATAAAGGAGAATAGGCACAGTATTATTGTCTTATCCTGATGCATGAAAACTGGTAATATATTCAAGCTGTAATCTTCAGATCACTTTTGCAAGCTTATTTCTTCTGTGAGTTCCTGTTTGGTAGTTATTAATTCCTGAAGTGCACAAACTTCTTAAACATCTCCTTTGTATTAATTTGGTCTTAATCCACGAAGGAGATGTTAATGCAGTTCTGCTGCTCAGTATGTTAAAATTTGAAGAGGTTTAGGAAAGTTGTTAGGACTAACATTATTCATGTAACCATCATTATCACTATCTGCCAGGGAGAGGGGGACAGGATAGGGAGAAGCCACTCAAAATATTTGATGAAAATATTTTGATTGCCAGGTATGATTTTTTCTCTTTAAAGCAAGTTAAAACATTCAAAGCCTGAAAGAGATGAAATAGCTATGGGGAAAAATATCTTAGGAACAAAATGCACTTATTTGGAAAGTCAAATTTCTTTTCAAAAACGCACTTAAAACCAGAGCCCAAACTGAATCTGACTTCTTATGCAATTCTGCCCGGGCTGGGGTTTCCACCAAGTGCACAAAGAAAGTGCAGAAGGGCTGGAGCAACCAGCACGGGATGTTTTCTGGTCCTCTCACGTGCTGATGAAGAGACTGTTTTGCTCCCTGTTCGACCCAGGCTTTCTGTGACACTGACCTAATTTTTGCCTGTGCGGAGTGTAAAATTCTCTTAAGTATCACAAACCTCACCCATCCAACAAACAGATGCTCCGGGTGATGCAGACACTAGTAGGGCTGAAAAAATAGGGCGCCGAAGTATTGGCTTGCTGCTGATGTGCCAAATACCACACGGAGAAATGCTTTGTCTCTCTTCTGTCATCCTGATTTATTAGACGTTAAGAAAGACAAAGTACCCAGACATACAAATATCGCTGTTTTGGGAAGGTCTGCGAAATGGTTAATGCGCTTGTTCCACACAAAAATGTAAAGTGTCGGTTCTCTGATTACCTGCTGCTAGAAAGTGTTTGGACAGGTGCTGTGTTTCACCACCCGTCTGTCAGAGCTGACAGTTCGGATTTATGGCTGTACACCAGGGCCGTCCCCCCTCGCCGGCTCCTGTCCGTGTCCCGGTCGGGCTGTGGCCGGTCCCTCCTGCCGCTCTGCCGAGCTGCGAGCGGCTCCTCTGCCGTGCGCGGGGCAGGGGCACAGCACAGACACCACCGGGATTTTCCTTCCCGTACGGTCACTTGCCTGGGGACAAACTGTTCTCGCTTTTTTGCTCGGAAACATGGGCACGGTCTGAGCAGTATCGCAAATGGGACAATTTCCACTCAAAGGTCAACGGGGAAATTCTTCCCTTGCCCCCTCTTAGGAGGATGATGCTCAGACAGGAGGAGGCTGAGAAGACCCATCTCTGCCTCCAGCAAGCGCAAGGCCCCCAGTCCCGCTGCCGAGTGTGGTCGGGACAGCGGGCGGTACCTGCCCGCCCCCTCCCGCCCCGCCGCGGGGACCCCTCGAATCCTCATCTCGACCTTGGGGGGAAATCCAGACAAGGACTAAAAAAGGACCGCAAGGACATAGATGTCCCTGGTGATCACGTGCGTTTCTCGACATATCCAAATACCGAGTATCATAGAAGATAAATATAGAATACTTATTAACAAGGCACGTCTCGAACTCTGTAGGCTTTCCTTTTTAATTTTTTAAAATGCTGCTATTTTTTAATGAAAAATGGACTTTTCTAAAAGTAAAAAGCCCAATGTCATCCTAATAAGCATACGTTTACACACGAATTCATCCCTACTCACACTTAAATACATCCGATTAAAATACACACTTGCGGCTGTAACAAGAAAATCTACTTTCCATCAAAGTGCTTTTAACATACCCTGAAATATGACCTTTAAAGATCGACAAAATCAAAAGATATTAACAGTTGCATACTGACAGCTTATGTGGACTCTTATAAAAAAGACATGGTAAAACACAAGCCAGAGGAAAGAGTAGATTATAGAAGAGTACATTAATATTTGCACAGAGCCTTGAAGGCAGAATGATGTCGAAATTGTGTGTATGTGTGCATGCGTGTGTGTACATAAAAACCAATTCCTTCAAGGGTTGGATTACTTCATACATTAGTCACTAATCTCTTGCAATGTTCTGATGAATGTTATGGTCTGAGCTAAACGCACCGTGAAATCTGCTGGAGCTTTATTGAAACAAGTCGGTGTTTTCGCCCGCAGATTGGTCTGTTTGAAGCTTTCCTTTCACAACACACCTTGGCTATTCGGAAAATTTTTTTGCGAGTAGGATAGAAGCTGTTCCCTCAGAGCTGAGGGAAAAAAAGGCAGGGGAAAAAGAACAGGGTTTGAAACAAATGTGATTAAAAAAAAAAGAACAACCAGCGCACAAAATTCTGCTTGACATCGTTTGTTTAGGTGATCCGTGCTTACAGAAGGCTCGAAGGGGCAAAAAGCCCAAAGTTTTAAATACTCTTAAAAGGATTACTTTAAACAAACAAACAAACAAACAAACGAGTCCCGAATTATCATTTTGCCACTTGTATAAACTCTTCGACGTCACTGATTTGTAATTCAGCACCACGGGCAGTTAGACCCTCAACCTTTCCTTTTTCCGACTCAGCCTTTCTGAGGCTTTTCTGATCTGTTCTGCAATATGAAGCAGTCTTAACAAAACGTCCGTCGGGAGAAGGCAACGTGTGCGAATTTTTTATGACCAGCAAATACT
>NW_008656788.1:0-17688 GCF_000695815.1 Acanthisitta chloris | reverse complement strand
GGCCCGGGGACGCTGCTCGAAGGGTTCGCTGTACACACCTCCTGACAAGGGGCAGTGCGGGCGCAGGCACCGACCTCCAGCAACCAGGAAGAGGAGCCGAGGGAACGGCGCGAGGCTGTGTCAGAGCGGGTTTAGGTTAGTGCTACGGAAAGGTCCTTCCTTCCCGCAGAGGGGTCTGGGCCCTGCACCAGCTCCCCAGGGCAGCGGGCACAGAGCTCCAGAGCCGTTTGGCCAGTGCTGTCTGGCACAGGCTGTGATCCTCGGGGATGGCCCGTGCAGGGCCAAGAGTTGGACTCGCTGATCCTCATGGGCCCCTTCCAACTCTGAATAGTTTCAGATACACAGATTTTCCTCCTTTGTTTTTTTGGCAATAAAACCACCACTTCAGCAAAGCATTCTGGATCTGAGACCACCACTTCTAGCAGAGATCGAAGGACACAGGTATTAAATCCGTTCTTAATACGTCAGTATCACTGTCCTGTGGTTTAAATATCAGGAATGTTACTAAGAGTTTGGTTTTGTATCTCTTTCATGTAGCCAAGCGCTGGGAAACAGCATAAGGCTCTGCAGCAAAGACAGTTTTCACCCACGGTCAGACAGCCCAACAGAAGGATCAAATACAAGAATTTTAAACGATGAGAAAGTACTTAAGTTAACCCCTTAAGTCTGATTTGGGCTAGTTCTGACACATAAGCAGTAAACTATATTAATGTTGCTTCCCCTTGCAGAGCCTCTAATGTAAAATTACTTAATACTTCGGTGTTGATGCTATTAAATGCAGTCACATAATCTGGTGTGGTATTAGATGACAAATGATTTGTACACTTTATACCCTTGTGTTCTGTAGTCTCCACGTAGCCTATGCATCTCTCATACACTGGAAAACAAGTATCGCAACAGAATATGTTTGTAAAGTACAAAATATGCTTTAAATATTTTTGAAGTTACCTAAAATCCAAGCAGGCTGGGGCATCACTATCGAGAGTCTGTGAAATCCAGAAAAATACCAAACCTTACTTAGTGCTGAAAGTTGCCTTAAGTGTTCAGACTATGGCTCTTTCAATCCTTTCTGACCTCAGTGGTTAAGAGAAATGCTTACAGTTTTAAGACAGGTCAGCATTCTCCAAGTTTAGCTGTGTAAATTCATTAATTAATACCAAAATGAATATTAAAATACTTTAAAATTTAAAACCATACATACACTTTTGAATTATGTTTTGAAAAACTAATCCTGAACATACAGCACAGATCTATCCAGTAGGTCTGCTTTTCAAATTCTATATCCTGCTCAGTTATTTAGGAGACACCGTTTACTCTTTTTCATCTCAGGAGTGATTATTGTGGATTCTGCTTTACTCTGTGTAAGAACTGCTGAACTTTTCATGACACTTCTCCAGTGTATCACTTCTAGTAAAATTTAGATGTAGAACTCTAAATTTAATCAGTCTTAACAGCATTAACATGACAAAGAACTGGCACCTGAGGAGATGCTTATTTGCTCACTCAATTAAAAAATACAGAGGAAAAAGGCACTTTTGTTTTGTGCATTTATCTGTACTGCACGAACTTTAAAAGGAAAAAATTCAGTGTGATATTGGTTAGTTTTTCCTTTAAGTGGAAGAGAAGATCAGATGAAAAATCTTACTTGCTGTCTCTTAATTAAGAATGACAATGTTATGTATATTTGCCTACAAGGGCAAGCAGAGAGATAATTCCAGAAACAAACACCCTGTCTGGCTGCAACATACACAAATCACACCATGACATTATTTAAAAACTTTAATAAAATAAATTCAGATACATCTCATTCTCTGCCCATAGCTACAGTGTAAATATCAAAGAAATACATATTTTTAAGAAGTTTAAGAAAAAAAAAGAGCCACAGAAGTTGGTGTTGAATATGTAACTCAAGATCCAGTCTAAATTTGTCAAAATTAAGCAAATCAGTCTTACCGTTCACCACTTAACATAACCACTGCCAATTCTTAGACACTGCTAAAATATTTACAATAAATAAATAACTTATTGTTTAATTAATTAAATGCTTTACTCACCTGAATCAGGTGAGTAAAATCAAGAGTACCAATGCAAATCATGTATAAAATCATTCTCTCTACAAAAGGAATTGCAGAGGAGGAAAACATATAGCAGCCTGTTGCACACCATACCTCAGAAACAGCACACACATATCTACAGACTACAGTACAACCCGCAGCAGCTGTTCTGCTCGGGAGCTGGGGATGGTCCCTGTGCTTCCCACGTACACGCAGCAGCATGCAGACCTGTTTGTAACCATGGCTTATGGCAGGGAAAGCCCTCTTTACACCAGCTGGTACTGACAAGTGCACAACACCCCCAGCCTGCAGGAAACCCAATTAAGAGCACTCAGCTCCACAGAACAAGTACAGGAAAGCCCTGTAAGATCAGGCCCTGCTACCTGCCCTCAGATCTTTTCTAGCACTTGCCACTGTAAACGCTCCCCCTGCTTTTACCTGTGTAGATACAGCATTCTTTAGAATCGAACGTATGACAAGAAACTGGTTTCCAAATTGCAAGATTTCCAATACTGCTAAATGTATCTCGTCATTTTTTACTGCCATGGTTGAAGAGACTTTCACAGGTACCACTCTGAAGACATATGCATTGTTCCCGCATACAGAAAACTTGTACAGAAAAAGAAGGAAAAGATGCTTAAATCATGATTTGCTGAGTTCAGCTTCTACAGACCTGACAAGTATCTGAATACCAGAATCATCATGTGATGTTCAAATCAGTTTATCCCATTTAATTCTTAAAAAGCAACAGATGCCTAACTAGTAGGTTAAAAAGCAACATTACCAGCAGTGTGTAACTCCTGGAATGGTGATAAAGCTAAATAACTGCTTGGACCCCATGTAAAACGTGGGTGTCATTTTCAAACTGTAATTCTTAACATTCACTTCACGAAGCCTAGAAGACCAAGTGCAAAGTAAGTGGTCAGAACTAGCTAATGTTTATTTTCATCTGTCACTTTGTGCAAGTCCAGGAAATTAACTGCATTTTGGCAAATAAGGATGTCAGATAACACCAGGTCTATGATAACAGATAGGTCTTTTTAAACTTTAAGTAATTTGCTCATCAATATAATCTGAGGGCTGATCGTGTAATTTTACAGAAAAGTCTTCTAAAGAAAAGCATCAGTTGAGGTGCAAGAATTGTTTCATAAGTTCATATGTGGTAAAAGCCACAGCCTGGGAAGGTATGCAACGAATGTAATTCAGAGATAAACCACGGTACAATCCTCTTCTTACGCCGTGCTGTCGATACACATACTTCAGTGTCTGCACCATCGTACTGGAAAAATGAGAACTCAAATCATTATTGCACACACATATTCAATCGTCAAAATCACTTTCTTTAAACACAAGACACTATTTTAACTCTGGGCACAAGGGCTGGGAATTGCAAAGAGGACAGTGCTTTCTCAGCCAACCACAGTTCAGTCTGAAAACACTTGTCCTAAAAGACACATTCAGACATTTTACACGAGGATGGGCACACGTACTCTGTGGCCTAACTGGCTGGAAGGAGTTGAGAAGCATCAATTCTTTTCACAAATGTAATAGTAACAGAAACATCCTGTGCCTAAAGGAGCACCCACTTCTTGAATTGAACATCAGCTTTAAGTTTGTATCATACTCTCTTTCTCAGAACACTCAGTCAAACCACCCTAGAGCTCTGCACATTGGATTCAGACTCAGCTCTGTATTCTACATCCTGCATGTGTGTAGCTTCTGTCACATGACAAAGACCTACTATTTTCTCTCTCAAAAAAAGTTAGAATTTGTTTCAGTATGCAATATTTGACCTTATTAAAAGCAGATGTTGTAGTGTATAATCAAAGAGAAAATCTCCTCACATAGCTGTATTAAAACTGAGCAAATAGATGTTAAGTGCTAAGCACTGTGAAATGATACACAGTCACGACAATATTGTCCAACTGAGAAACCTCAGGTTTGCAAAAGCAATTCTCACAAATGCAAAAAGTAAAACCCCAAGAAGAATGAAGATAATTTTATTTTAGAAGTATCAGGAGTAGAAAATAGTCAAGGAAAAAGAAAAGTAAAGGCTGCTAAGGAAAACATAACAGCAACATTCAGAACTAAGCAACACTGAGGTTGTTTGTGAAAGGTCACTCAGGCTACTGTCAGTAAGATCCAACTGCACACAGGAGGTTCACACTGAATCACAGTGAATTCAGATATGCACAATCCCACAAGACTGAAACTAACTGAAAGAAAACTGTCCTGGAATTGAATTGGGTTGAGGCAATACAGAATTCAGGAAGTGTTTCGAGTTGAGAGCTGGTCTAATACTGTGATGATTTTAAGGTTATTAAAGTACTTCCATTTCTACTGGAGGAACCTCAACTGTGTGTGGGACATTGCCAGAAGTGCAAAAGGGGTCAAATAAAATGTATTATGCAAATCATCCTATGGAATAGATTCTGCACCATGAAAACACAGTTTGAAACATTTCATTTCAGCAGAGCCATGCAGTCTCTCCCTTGGGGATCTTGCTGATATTAAAGATGTTACAAGTTGCATTAAACCACAAGCCAATGTTACTGATAGAAAGGCAGCATTACTAACGAAGGTGCCATAGTGATCTCAGATGTTTTAACCCCAGACTGACACTGGCAGCCTTTTGTCTGTGTGGAAACTTGCACATTGACATCAACAACACTAGTTCAGAGGTGGGTTTTTTCTTCAGTTTTCTTATTTTTAAGCTTTAAAATTAAGAATTTAACTTTGTTCAGGCATCCAAGAATTCAGTTAACTACAGACAAAATGAAAATACTTACAGGCACTTTTCAGAGTCTGGGAGAACTGCTCCTAACTGCATTCGCCTACGAGTTACATCGAGGGGATATCTGCAGGGAAGAGATTCAACAGCAGTTCAACCACCTGTGTGACAGCTGCAGGAGCACTGTTTAAACACGAGTACAGAGAAGTCCACATGCAATCTCTCACAAGTTCCCCTTTCAGTGAGTCAGGAATCCAGCTCAGATTCTCAACACAGCTGAAAGTTCTCCAAAAAGGGAGACTTCCCCTCACAACCAAAACCAGCAAACCAGAGCCCTTACTAAATTCCACTTGGCTCTAAGTAAGGAAGATGGATGAAGATCAGATGAGAGTATAAAAGAACGTAAAATGCTGGAGGGAGAAGACACCTGCATTAAAAATAAAATTTGCAGTTTATGGATTAATAGAAAATTATATTTGCAATGCACTGATTTAGTGAAAAAAATGACGCCACAAGTCCATTACATTAGTTTGTTTTATGGACAAAATAAAATACAACAAGGATAGCATAAGAAAGGAGAACGGAAACAAAGTAAAAAAATAAAGAGCCAAATACAATACTTTTACTTGGGTTTTTTTCTTTCTATCCTTTTTTTTTTTTCCTGTGGCTTCACAGGTTACATAGATTTTAAAGTAAATGGGAATAATAGAACTCTGCAAATTATGTTCAGGGTCAAAATTTCTGATCTTACCAAACAAACTAATGAACAAGATTTTTACCAAACATGATTGCAACAGATTTTAGGAAATTTGCCTGAATTTCAGTGTCTGGATAACTAGATTTAAATCCTTACTAATAACTAGACTTAGATAAAATTGTATTCTCAGACAAGAGTTTCTTTAGAATGAACAGCTGTATAGAGGAAAACAACCCAGTACCCAAACTTACGATATCGTCTGAGCTATTGCTCCAGCTATGCCACCACACAGCAGATTTACATGTGTTTTCAAAACTAAGACATCAGGGTTATCTAATGAAGGCCGTCCAAGCAAGTTAGGTGCTTGAGCAAGTCCAATGCTCTTTAAGGTACCAAAGGTAAAAAATGAAAAACCTAAAAGGAAATTTAATTTTATGTACTTTCACAAAAAAGCAAACTATTTGTCGATGCATCATCATCATCAAACAAAAAGCTGCACTTACAAAATGAAACTATTTTCCTATTCTTACAGAAGTATTTTCTTAATCAGAAAGAAATAGACAAACAATATCTGGAACTTCTACAGTAACTCCTGTCCAAATGAATTTGTGTTTGCACACTAGGCTAAAAGAAATCTCTAAGTAAGCTAGACTGCGAGTTTTGAATTAATTAATAATCTTAAGATCTTTTGAACTGCAGAACATCTCTCATCCTTTAAATACGAGTGTTTAGCTGGGCAGTTCTGCTCCTCCATCCCGCGTCACCTGTCGCTTTAGCTTGTGTGACCATTCCCATAGAAGTCACCAGGAGCTGGAGCCACTCGAGGCTCTCAGGCTCTGTTTACAGAGCGCTCCACTCATGGAAAGAGCCTTCAGGCTTTCCTGTGGGAAAACTGGGAAGCAGAAGAGAACCATTAATTCACCTCTCTGCCTCTCAACTCTGAATCTCAGAAAAGCTAAGCTCTGACTACTGAAGATACTTTTTAATGAACATCATTGAAAATTATTCAAACAGAGCTAATTAGCTATTTGTGCAAATACGTTATGTAAATGTAGTAGTGCACATAGCTGCTGAAGGACTGTCATGTTCTGGTTTTCACTTACCTGCATACGGAGCCATTCCTACAACAGTTGGCATCAGCCCTCTGTAGAACCCACTAAAACCACCTTCCTTTGGAAAAAAAAAAAGAAGAAACATCTGTGGTGAGAAATACAACAACTGTCTCAACAAGTTACACGACAGCAATCTGACTAACACCAGCTACCACCAAGCAGTTCTGTTTCTTATGCCTCAGGAACTGAGGGGACAACTGCCTGGCTCTAGAGGAGGTAAGTCAGTCAAAATGAGGGAGAAAAATCTACATCCAAAATCATAACTGGAGACATTTATGCATTGCACATAGCCCTCCTCCCCAAATTGTTTAGGTATCGTTACTAGTCGTTCTTGAAAAAGCAAAGTCTCCCTGCTGTTTCTGCCCTCCCACTCGTAGCTACAGCCTAAGGAAGCATCCAGGTAACTTTCTGCATTAACAGATTCAAAGTACACACAATGAAGCCATGCTATTTTTGATAAGCCACTATTTTCAATGCAGTGCAACATTCTTTAAAGAGTGTATTTTGCTTTGACAGGACCGAAGATGAAAAGAAAAAATACCTTTGTGTAAATCATCTTGAATGCATGGATAATTCCCATGTACTTGTGTTCCCCCTTTACTTGGAACGCCAGGCGAACTCTAACCATATCAAGAGGGTAAGTACAAATCACTGCTGTAATACCTTTATTAAAAACAAAAACAAAACAAGCAAACAAAACTCACCTACACCTTATCTGAGTCTAGGATCATTTTAAAAATCAGAATTTCCTTTTGTGGCAGTGAATATAATAGCATATACAAAATATTTTGTTAAAGAAACAGAGTCACTTATCAGCAAACAGGAACACTAACTTCAGCAACACACGGAGGATTTATGTTTGTACTTGGTGTTCACTGAAGCAACACACCTAGGTCTGGATATTCCCAAGATTTATGGGCCTGACTCTAGGCACCTGAGCAGTCTTGTTGAAGCCCATGGCTCCTAAGGCTGGTCAAGTACATCAGCATTACTGACTGCAACCATGAAACCTAATCCTACCATACTGAACACAAAGATTCAAACCACCACATGTACCTGTTTAATTCCAACAAGGTTGTGGCAGAATTTGATGTGATTACTGGCCGTAGATACATATATCTATCTCCTGCATCTGAAAATGCTAAATATATCCTAATGACATACTAAATATATTCTAATAGCATTTAAAATAGAGTCAGGGTTGTACTGATGAGGAGCACCAAATTGCATTGCACTACTGCATTTTAATAGTTCATGTTACACCAGCACTTCTGTTTTAAATCTCTGACCAGAAAAGCTATTTCTGGATTTAAGATGCCAAAAAATCAAATCTTAGGATTCATCCAGTTATGAACTGCTTCAAAAGTGCTTAGATGCTGACCAGCTTGTAACTTAGGAAACGTAACTCCAGTACAGAAAACAACAATTCTGACTAACAAATTCTTTCAAACTGCTAGTTTTCAAGGTAAACCACCCAATGGCTGACAAATTCTTTGGAAGGAATAGTTAAACCGTTGACTAAAAACAGAAGTCACTTTCTGATGGTATACCACAGTCACCAAAAAAAAAATATGGGAAAAAGAGAACAAGAAAGCAAAAACCATTGCAATTAATATTGTTTTCAAGAAACTGCTTTGATTTAGCTAAGAGTAACCCTAACAAATTGTCCAGAAGATACTTTTTATGCAGGCAGGAAATTGTCGCTTCCTCATAAGTTTTAATAGTCACTTAATGATATCTCTTTCTAGGTGCATCATTTCCCCTAGAGAAAACCGTAACAGGGTGAAGAAATAAAACCAAATACAACACAACTCTTGCAAACCAGTGCTTCGTAACTTTTATGTCTGGAGGGAAAAACCACCAAAAAAACCCAAAAAACACAACTCTGGTAAGTTGAATGATCTGACAAAAGATATCAGGATTAGATGGGAAGAAAAAAAAAAACCAAACACCCTAAGTGAGTTATCCAAAAATATGACACTGCTCAACTGCCAGTTGAGAGCAGTTTGTGGCTTTCTGGAGTATCCCACCAGTAATTTATTTTATAAGACACAAATATCTCTTTTGGACAGTTCCTCTGAACAAAAAGCAGACACCTGCAGTTGATTTCTGATGTCTCAGCCACAGAGTTCAAAAGCTGGAAGCTGCAAAACACTAAAGCAACTTTAGGACTGACCTGCAGTAAATGCAATCTCTCAGTCTGCAGCCTTTTCCTAAGGGATTGCCTGAGATGTCCAGAAATATCATAAAACAGGTGAATTCAAAGAGTTTAAATAAAATGAAAAAGGGGGGGGAAGCACTTTTAAAGAGCTTAGAGTTCACAGGGAAGTAATCCCACCTTAAAAACCAGACAACTCCATCCCCTTTCTCTTTCCAGTCATGTACTGATATCTACCCAGGAACTCCTGAACAAAGACTAGTGAACAGACCAACCAAGAGACTGGTGAATGCACTACTGAATTAACACAGTCTAAAACCAGTCCAATTCAAAAATAACAGGTGAAACTGCAAGAAACCATTTGAAGAAAGATTTAAATAGAAACCTTTTCTTCCCCTTACCTTTTTCTTAAAATCCTCTAGCCATGAATTCTGGAAAAGGGATTTCTAACATCAGCCACAATATATGCTTTCTTGGAGCAACTGGACGAGCCATGTTACTGCTTACTGTTCATATAAGCAAAATGTACATCATCCCAGGGAATCAAGATTTCCTTTGGGGCTCAGGAGAGACACTATCCTTTCTGGGAGAAATGCAGACAGCTTTGGCATACAGTCATTGTGGTGAAGTCTACAAAATTACTAGTCTCATCTCTGTTCCCTATGTTCTATGAGTTAGGAGAAATCAGACCACAGCATCTTAAGGCTGATTCCCTGTCTTGAAAGAGCAGAGTCTATTCCAATTAATGACAGTTGAGCTCAGTCTTTCTCATGGCTGGTTAAACAGGACAGAATTGGAAGTACCTCAACAGTGAAGAGATACACACTGCAATTCAGTGTCTGATCTCAAACAATCATAATAGGGGAAAGTAGATCCTCCCTCCTTCAAAGAACCACTTCTCAAAAACCAGCCAACTTTCTCCCTGTAAATGCTGACTCAGAAGCCAAGGAAGTCAGGGAAAGATTGTTCCTCGCTTCCCATGTTGTCCTCAAGCATCCATGACCACTCTTGGGGGCAAGATACTGGGTTACACAGACTAAAGATTTAGCAACAGTGAAGCACAACAGGAATTAAGACTGTCCTTGATTTGCTTCCCAGGCTTTGGGAATTAACAATGAGATTAGCTCTGTAGGGATTTATCTCTGTCTCCCAGTTTCCCTACTATTCCTCTTTTATTAGTAATTTTCTTTCTTTGAAAGTAAAAATAAAAGAACAATCTGGAGCAAGGAAAAACAGAAGTGAAATACATTTACAGGGATCAGGCACTGCAAGCATATCTGGTATGCAAGTTTTCATGATCTGTGTCAGGCTCTTTGGACTTCACTAGTATCTCCAGAGGACAAATTAAGCACTGCCAGGTGATGCAGAGGTATACAGCTCAAAAGTGATAAGCACAAGTCACAGCCTTGAACTGCAGAAGACATGCTCCTTAAGCTAGTATAAAGATATATTTATCCAGGAAGCATCATCTGAACAGAGCAAAGCTGCAGGAAGTACACATGCAGAGCAATAGCTGATGACATAGAATATTCAGGAGACAGGCTAAAAGAAGTTCTAATTTACCAGTCCTCACATTTTTATAACTCCATGTAGTGGTTTTGCATGGCCAGGTTTTGGCAGTGGTGGGGGCTACAGGGGCAGCCTCTGTGAGAAGCTGCTAGAAGATTCCCCATGTCCAGCAGAGCCAATGCCATTTGGCTCCAAGACAGACCCATCGCTGAGGCATGGCCTAGCCATCAGTGGTGGTAGCAGAAATGCCTCTGTGATAAGATTTAAGAAAGGAAAAGAAGTTACTGTGCAGAAGTAATTGCAGCCAAAGAAGAGAGGAATGAGAATATGTGAGAGGAACAACTCTGCAGGCACCAAGGTCAGTGGAGAAGGAGGGAGGAGGACGAGGTGCTCCAGGTGCCAGAGCTGAGGAACCCCTGCAGCCAGTGATGCAGACCATGGTGAAGCAGAGATCCACCTGTATCCCATGGAGGAGCCCCACGCTGGCACAGGTGGATGCCCCAAAGGAGGCTGTGAGCCCATGGGGAGCCCTGGCTGGAAGGTAAGTCCTGGCAGGGACCTGTGGACCCATGGAGAGAGGAGAGCCACACTGGAGCAGAATTCCTGGTACGACTCGTGATCCTGTGGGGGACCTGCACTGGAGCAGGCTGTCCCCGAGGGGCTGGACTGCACCCTGTGGAGAGTGACCCACACTGCATCGTGCGAGGATTCATGTTGGAGGAGCTCCTAGAGAGCTTTCTCCCGTGGGAAGGACCTCACGCTGGAGCAGGGGAAGGACTCCTGTCCCTGAGAGCACTGGCAGAAACGTATGATGAACTGAGCACAGCCTCCACTCCCTGCCCCCCTGTGCTGCTGGCCGGGAGGAGGCAGAGTTGGGAAGGAGGAAGGGGTAGAGGAATGTGTTTTTATCGTCTGTTTTATTTTCTCATTATCCTGCTCTGATCTTAATTTCTCCAAGTTGAATCTGTTTTGCCCATGATGGAATTCAGTGAGTGATCTCTCCTGGTCCTTACCTCAACCCACGAACTTTTCGTTATCTTTTCGCTCCCCTGTCCATGCTGCGAGGGGAGTGAGAGAGCAGCTTGGATGGGTGCCTGACACACAGCCCCGGTCAGCCTACCACACTCCAGTATATAATTCTGTTTCTCTCTGGACAGCACCTCAAAAAATAGGCCACACAGACTCCTTGAAAACCTTGACTCAAACAGGTGACTCTTCATTCCATACTATTTAAAATGGAGACAGACAATATCCTCCTAGATTAGTTCTACTGTCCACTTTTAGTAAAAGTAAAAAGCTAAAAACAAAAACATACTATTTGCATTAGTTTAATGGAACTTGAGTTTACGTTAGATAACAAAGCCGAAAAAGACTAGATGTTATTTTGAAGTTAATCAAGTGTAGGGGAGGAAATACACATTTTTGTGTTTTAACTCAGATTTTTCAACTAGAAAAAAAACCAAATTTAGATTTGTAAATGATCCTTTTATTTGATGTTACTGGTTCATTTTTGCTGTTATTTGATCATTATGTTTCCTATATCCCACCTCCATGATTTCTCTATGTTCTCCCCAGCTCTGTCTCGCCTTAAAAGAAGTTATATACCATTTATCTGTTAATGAGGTGTTACAGCTGAAATCTGAATCACACAAGACTCAGGAAATTCAGAATTAAAGTTTCCACTTTAACTTGGCCTCCTTAAATACATGCATTACAATAGACCTTTCTTTTCTCTCCCTGCACTACCCCCGTTCTTCTTTGCCTTGTTTTTCCTACGGTTATGCTTTTGATCCTGTTTATCAGCTACAGAAGATACTCAAATGCTTCCCAGCACTTTGAAACTGATTCGGGTCTGTTGATGTCATGTTTGAATCACTGACAAGAGCATGATTTAAGTATCAGTCTGGACAGAGAAAAGAAAGCAGACAGCTGCTGGGCTCGGTGGTGTAGAGAGGACAAAAAGGAAAAAGAAACACAGCTTATCTATTCTCAACTGCATAATACTGTCTTCCACGGAACTGCACCCACTGCACCAACACCAGGGCACACGCAGCCTCCTTTAGTCATTCAAACTTGGAAGAAACAAAAAGATATCCTTGATTAGAGCCGGCAAGGAACTAAGATGTAGGAGTTAAAGCAAGAAACATTACCACTTTCTGTTAGAAGTCCTTTCTTAATTTGTAGGCAAACCTAGAAAACTTCTGTACCAGATTTCAAACTCTCTGCTCCTCCTAGTGTCTCCTTCCTCCTCTCCAGCTTCTTGGCATACTCAAGATAAACCCTCCCTTCTTATTACCTAAAGAATATCCTGAGAAGCAGTTAATGCCACCCAGTAAACAAATAGTAAGACACTTACACGTGACACTATATATACACCTGACTGCAATACTCATTTCCTTGCACCCCTAAATCGAGTCATCCGCTCAGTTTTGGGGTTCTCAAAAGCAGACTATTAGGTATATTGTGTTTAAATGCATCTCACAACACATTTCATTTGATCATGGTTGCCAGATAGTACTGTATATTAATTTACTTCTGTTAGTCTAACTACACAAACCAGCTTTAACCAGTAAGGTGCTTAAACAATGCCAGATGCTATTAATTTATCTACACCAAGAGTTCCAGCATGCCCAACATAGACAGAGTTAAGCTGATTACTCAGTGTTTTCACAGTGCCTCATAAGTCAGGTTCCCAGTCTCTGACAAGGCTCCTGAAAAAAGCTAAAAATAAGCTGGGGGACACACACACACACAAAAAAAAACCCCCCGAGAAGTAAATTGCAAGGTGTTCTTTAACACAGTAAAACCTAGAGGGGACAAAAAAAGAAAAAACAAACACCAAAAAACACCAACACCTATAAAACCCATGGTTTTTTCCACTTCTTTCAGGTGAAAGCCAGCCAAGTTCTGGAACATATCTTGCCAAATGGGTTTTGCTAGTTTTTTTAGTACTCTTTGAATTGTTTATTTCATTTACTTTCCTTTCCCTCTGACACCACACGAAGCCTGAATACTTTCACCAGGCTTCTAACTAAGGGCACTATTAACAAACCCCAATATTTTGCTTCCAAAAGAAGTTAAACATGAATACGCAGAACTATTTAAGAGCTGTCACTAGACAGTACTAAGCCTGTTTTACACAGTAAAAGCACATGAAGACCCACTTTGATTAAAAATCAGTCTGCTACTGATTTTTCCCTGATTTTCTGCTACCTTTCCCTATTTTTTCTTAGCTACTTTTGGCTGAATGACTAGTAAGAGGAAACCAGAGAAAATCATACTATCCACTGGCAGTTTACAGATGGGCTTTTCTGCACTCATTGATAAATGAGATTTGCTAATATTCACACATATGATCTAAAGAGCACCAGGACAATCCTGCACTGGACATTGACAAATACAGACGTTTCTGGCAAGCCCAAAGAGCTCTGCCATTCAAGGAGCTGCAGTTCCCTCTCTTTCTGTGGGCTTATATTCGACCTAGAAGCAATGTCAGACAGGCTGACAGTCAATTCTACTAAAACCTGCATTTTTATACTTCATCTTGATGACACTGGGGTTTTAATTTTTTAAAAGCCATAATAAACTCTATAAACTCTACTGTGATTTACAGCACAGAATTCACTGCTTGCACCAATATGTTTTAACTGATACTCCTAGACAAACACATTTCAGTTAGGCAGCTATGTTACATTAACCATTTACTAGTACCTTTGCTAAATACAATTTGCAACAGTCTGACCCAACAACACGTCAAATCATCCTCTAAACAAATATTAACTTTTCTGCACAAGGCATATCTGAAACCCAAGTACAAACCCATACCTGCCATGGATCCAGCCATCAATCGATGTACATGCCCCGAAATCCCAAGTTGTTTCTTTATTACCTATAAAATACAGAACATTTACAACGCTCATATAGCAGGAAACACAGGGAAACGCATCACAAAGTTTATTAGCACGTTGATACAAGCTCTGTAGCAGTTTCCAATCAGTTTACAACGCTAGAAATTCAATCCAGTGCACAATTAGTGCTAAAAGAACTTACTGCTATTTCCAGTTTTTTCTTAAAAACATCAAAGTGCTAAGATTCTACTGACAAGGCAAAACAGCAAGTTGAAAGTGTTTATACCGTTTGCTTCAGAAACTAGATTAATTGCTCATTTAGTTATCATTAATGTGTGTCAAACAAAGCAAACTTACTACTACCCTTGCAGAGAGCAAAGGACATTAAGCAAAGTTGAAAAGTAAGTAGAGTCAACTCTTCTTCCATGCACACCATGTGAAACACACTCCTATAGTGATTTTAAACTGGATTATTCACAACAATACAAAGGTACAAAAGGTACAAAAATCAGTGGGAATTTTTTACAAGTTAACTGTTGCCCTGACATTTTTAATGGGTAGATTCAAATACATTTTAGTAACCTTAGAAAGTACATGTAGCTAATTAATAAGACAAAAATTTCAGTGTCAATTTCAATCACCCAGTGATTCTGTATTCATTGTAGGCTGAAAAAAAAAAGAAAATGAATTAATCTACCTTTTTGTATTGGTCAAATGCCATAAACTGAATAGCGCCGTACGGAAAGATTCTAATCATCATTGCCCCATTTCCTTTATACAGCCCAAGGTAACCTTCCTTTTTGGGGACAGCACACAATGTAGAAAACACTCCTGCCAGCAATGCAAAAAGAGGTGTTTAACACTTGTGGGAAGGAAAAAAAATTTCGATTAAATCAAAAAAAATAAGCAAGTATTAACACTTGTGGGAAGGAAAAAAAATTTCAATTAAATCAAAAAAAATAAGCAAGTGCACATATGAAGCTAAGGCAGCATAATGCTACTCATGTAACTCTCACTGCCCAAACACTGCCAGAAGGAAGAGGTTTAAGGTCAACTTTTATCAGCTTTCTCCCATCCCAGACCCCATGAACCTCTCTCTGACTTCATGCACCCAGGCCCCAGAGCTTGCCTGGACTGCAGGCAACCCTCCTGCCCGTGCCACTGCCCACCCACAGCAGCTGAGGCCAGCAGGACTAGGGAGCAAACTGGCTGAGCTGCAATTCAGTTCACACGGAATAAATAAATAAATTAAAGCCTAAACCCAAGGGGAAACAATCTGATATTGCTACAGAAAGGAAGTAAACAAATTGAAGCCTCTCATTACCTATAACTTCAACATCTCACACTTCCTGTCCCAGAGGTCTTGCAGCAAGAAGCAATCCTATTCCATTTTAACAGGTGGGAAACAATGCAAGATCACAGAAAGTCTGGGCAAAACCTACAGTTGTACTACAAGCATTAGTTATGCACAACTGCGAACAAACTGACTTTCTAATTTTTATTTTTTTAAAGGAATAAAGTGTGACAGTCAAACAGTTTTCATTCGTATGCAACTACTAAACAATGTAAGAGCTGAACATGAAAAAGGCTTACCCATTTATCTTGCCTTCAGGCAGAAAAAATTACTAGCTACAAACTTTTATTGGAAGTTTAAATAAAATAAGCATTAATTAGCTTCTGGGGTTTTAAGGAGGTTAACATATTGTATCTTGTTAATCTATTATTGTATATTCATATATCATTACGCATGATTTTATAGTAATGTATTATTAAGACATCGTGCTCTGAACTTACTTGTACCATGATTAGAATTTCTCCCTACCCTGCAATGATGAGTTACTGTTCTTATTTCTTAGGACACATGCTCCAAGGTCCATGTGGCACAAACTCCACAGAGCAAGGGCACAAAAACCTGCACCGAGGACTCGGATGAACCGATCCATCGTGTCTGTGCACTTACAGATACCTCACCCACATCATTCTCTTTTTTCCTTACACGCAACGTGGACATGTATTCAGGTCAGACACATGTCAAATAATCAGTATCTGACAGCCTAAAAAGGTAAGAATATAAGATTTTACTTGCCAGTTATATGGTACAGTACGAAGCAAATGGAAAATGAGGATTTAAAATCACAGCCAAACTTATTATTTCACCCTTCGGTTCTTACGCTGCAGATTTGAGTGCACACTTACGGGTCTGTGTTACTAAAACACCACATTACTTGCATTTCCCTTTTTGTCACAGTGAAAGGAATATATATCCACCGAATTTTGTTTCAAGATTTATCTCTCCAGATTTAAAAAAAAATATATCTTTAGTGTCTAAGTTAAAAATTCCAAAGTGTGATTACACACAAAATTAGCCAACGCAAAATATTTTTTTCCTTGACAACTCTAGCACTGAAATTCTGGAGCAAAAGTTATGATACATTTCAATAACATATGACATAAATACCTCAGATACTCTGCACAACAGGGCACTGTTACAGCCTACGGGGAACGGGTGAGTTGGTTCTCTCACCATGATGCAACACAGATCACCTGCACCTTACTCCAGGCATAAACCTGCTGCTACCTGCAACTCCCATCAGCCACACCACCGTCTGCGGGCCAAACTGCACGCGAGCCTCAATTCCCAGCCCCGCTGGAAAGCAGGGATCCTCACAGCCCCTGGGAACTGCAGCCTGGCAATTCCCAGCCCCGCTGGAAAGCAGGGATCCTCACAGCCCCTGGGAACTGGCAACCACTGCAGCAATTAAGAGTCTCCAGAGAATGATCCAAGCTTTGAACCTGTGATTACTAATCTCCCGCTGGCTTCTGTAAGGGGAAAATCAAGTCCAGCTTTCACATGCTTTATTGAGGATTATTCTGACATCTCAATCTCTAACACATCGACTAATACCACAATTTACACAAGGCTTTGTTCTTCTTTTTAAACACTAACAAAACATGGCACAGAGCCTGACCAGACAGATATAACCTTATGTCTGATTAGCACCTTTCTTTTAATCAGCCTCATCACTGAACAAATCAACATTACCCAAGCCCCACACATTGCATTTACAACCAAAACCGAGCTGGCAGCAGCCACCTTACCTAGGTGCTGGTAATGGTGGTTGTGAGCCTGCAGCAAAATCTTTACTCGATCCAGCGGCGCAGTAGTTGTTTTGGCACAACATCCTGCAACACCTTTCCAAGACGGGAAACAGAAAATTGACAGGATGTAAAAGTTCTTTAGGTCAGCAGTCAAGTAAGGGATTTTTCTGATGTGTTTAACTCAGGAACAGGAAAAAGCCCCAATGACAAGTTAACAGTTTCTATTAGATATGTTGCAAAGCTCTTAGCTTTGCAAAGCAAACCTTCAGGAAAGTTACTCCAGAGTTTTCCACCCTATTTCATCCTCCTCTTCCGCGTAAAGCAGCCCTCGCTGCTCTCCCTAGAGGAGAGGGCTGCGTGTCTGCCGTGTGCCCCGCACTACTTCAGAAAGCTTTACATAAACACGACCTCCTCCTACCCGCCGGCAACCCAGACCGCTGGAACAACATCCTGCACGAAGAATAAATACACTTTTTCTCT
>NW_008656787.1:11940-12212 GCF_000695815.1 Acanthisitta chloris | reverse complement strand
TTGCGCGGCCGCCGCCGGGTCCATGTCAGGGACTGCGATTGCTGTGGGTCCCCGGGCCGCAGCCGCCGCGGTGGGTGGGGGTGGTCACGAGTGGTGTTTCCCTGCCGCGGGACGGTGAAGAATGCCCCGTGGGAGGGATGCGCCGGGCTTCCCGCTGCCGGTCTACGCCAGGAACTAAAAGCCGCAGATCGGCGACTGGAGGAACGCCTGGAAAACCCGAAACTGCGCTGAAAACGTGGGAACTGGGTAAAAGGCTTCAAAATGCCCCCGCA
>NW_008656787.1:11464-11845 GCF_000695815.1 Acanthisitta chloris | reverse complement strand
GGGGAGAGAGGCTAGCGATGGCCGTGGGAAGGTTGTCCACGCCTCGGGAGACCCGAGTCCGTGGGGACGTCTCCTGGGATGCGTGGGAGTGGGGAGAATCCAGAGTCGTCAGTCAATGTGCCCATCGGTCAGGCCAGACGGTTGCGAGCCTGGGGACAGAGGGGACCTTTCCAGGGAGTGCTGGGGCAGAGCGGGAGCTCTGGGTGCTTCTTGTGCCAGTGTGGGTTTTGCTGGGCGGTGTGCGTGGTCGAGGGAGTCCAGGGTGGGGGGGAGGTGATGCTTCGGTGTTCCTGAGCAGAGTCCCTTGCCCAGGGATTGAGCAAAACCCCCATCGCCCAAGGACCACATCGCATGAGCCTGGTGGATGTTGGTGCTGCCAGG
>NW_008656787.1:9601-11352 GCF_000695815.1 Acanthisitta chloris | reverse complement strand
GAGCTGGAACAGTTCGCCAAGGACCTCAAACACAAGCGCATCATGTTGGGCTTCACCCAGGCTGATGTGGGGCTGGCGCTGGGCATCCTCTACGGTGAGGGGCCGGGGAGGGTTGAGGGAGGGCCGTGGAGGGCACTCGTTCTCCCGCCCACAGCCAGGGGCAAGGGAGAGGACAGGGAGGTGAATGGAATCACCCGGGGGTCTGGAGATTTCTGGTGCTTAACGACCCGCAAAGGAAGCGACAAGTACCACCAGCCGCAGGGCTTACTCGAAGGGTTCCTTAACAGGGAACTGATTTAAAATAGCTACAGCTGCTTATTGAGGAGCGTTTCAGGGCTTTAAATCCCTGCTGAAGCAGCAGGAAGAATCCCCTTCCTGGTTCCCCAGGGACAGAGGAGGCTTGGGGTGGGCAGAACCTGGGTGGCGGCGGCAGCCCCACAGTGTGTAATGCCCCGCTCTCACAGGGAAGATGTTCAGCCAGACGACCATCTGCCGCTTCGAAGCACTCCAGCTCAGTTTCAAGAACATGTGCAAGCTGAAGCCACTGCTGCAGCGCTGGCTCAACGAGGCAGAGAACACGGACAACATGCAAGAGGTGCGGGGCTGGGGGTGCTGGGAGCTGGGGTACCCCACACCTGCAAACCCTCAAGGTGCAGCTTCTCCCTCTTTCCCACGTGCTTTTTGGAGAGAGAAGAGGGGAGCAGTAAGCCTCTTGTGCCACATCAGATTCTCACTGCCCTGGCTTCAATGTACCTTGGGAGAGAACCACTGGGTTTCACGTTTTGCCAGTTGGGAGGGGGAGTCCAATCCCCTCATTGACACCTTGTGATCATGGCAGCTCCCATCTTGGAGCAGCCAGGTCCTGCTGGAATCTCAGATACGCTGATATGTGGTATGCTGCTCCCTTGGGGAGGGGAATGCAGGAAGACATGTCCACCCTCCCCATACCAGCTGCTGGCAGTGTTGGAACATTGGAAATGTCCCCAGTCACAGTGGGGTGGTGCTCAGTGGAGAGTCACAGGGACACAGTCTGTCCCCAGAGCTCTACAGCCAGCCACACGTGTCTGGAACCTGGTGGAGACTTATCTACCTGGTGACTGAATATTTTCGCTCTTGTTCCCAGCTGTGCAATGCGGAGCAAGTCCTGGCCCAAGCCCGGAAGAGGAAACGCAGGACCAGCATTGAGACCAACGTGAAAGGAACACTGGAGAGCTTCTTCCGCAAGTGTGTGAAGCCCAGTCCCCAGGAGATCTCCCAGATTGCCGAGGACCTCAACTTGGACAAAGACGTAGGTTGGAAGGGTGTGGAGGGTGAGTGCCCAAATGGCAGCAGCTCCTGGGCAACCGCATCAGGCCGGTTTGATACTGGAAGCTGTGGGAAAGTGGTAGTGGCTGGAGTCTGTTGGAGTCAAGCTCAGAAAGGAGCAAGGGGAGCTGTGGAGATGCCACCAGCAGAAGGGTCTCCTTATCACCCACATGGTGCCCGGGGTCACCCCCTCACCTTTGCCCATCTCCCTCCCTGCAGGTGGTTCGGGTCTGGTTCTGCAACAGGCGTCAGAAAGGCAAACGGCTGCTGCTGCCCTACAGCAACGAGACAGAGGGGATGATGTACGACATGAGCCAGCCCCTGGTGCCCCCCCCTGCCCTGCCCATCCCAGTGACGTGCCAGGGCTACAGCCTGGCGCCCTCCCCTCCTGTCTACATGCCGACCTTCCACAAACCTGAGATGTTCCCACAAGCGCTGCAACCTGG
>NW_008656787.1:7146-8469 GCF_000695815.1 Acanthisitta chloris | reverse complement strand
TGGCACAGGAGAGCTTCACCCCTCTGTGGGGCAGCTGGTGGGGCTTGTTTGGGTTAGGGTGGTTCTCCCCAGCCCAGCTGCCCAGCATCACACCCAGGCTCTCCCCACTCTCCAGCCGCTGTCCCCCAGCCCCAGCCCAGCTGCCCAGGGACCACCTTTTCCCAGGGAGTCCCAGCCCAGGGGGCCAACACCACCCTGTCCATGCTGCTAGCACCCCGAGCCTTTCAGCCTGCTGTAGTTAATGATGATTCTTATATTTTTTGTTCTTAATCACATTCCCTCTGGCAGTGAAATAAATCTCAGAATTCTTTGGGGCAAGAACGAGTTAATCCTCTCCTTGCCTCCCTTGCATCTGTGCTCCTGCAGCCCAGCAGTGTGGGTTTGGCTGCATGTGGGGGTACAGTGGGGTGAATGTGCCTGTTGCCGTCATGCGAGCAGCACCTGGCTCATGGCTGCCTGCAACTTGGCCCTGTTTATGGGAAGTGTGGAAGCAGCAGGTTGCCCCAGCAGCTGTCCTGTACAGAGGACCAAGGGGGATGTAGTGGGGTGGGCAGGAATAAGGTCTGGAAAGCTGGAACTGTCTTCACCTGCAGGGCTGCTGGTGTGACACTCAATGGGTGAGGGATGGATGTGTGCATGATCCAGCTGAGTGTGCTGGTTTGAAAGCAAACCGGTGAGAGACTCCAAGTCAGAAATACAATTTAATAGGAAAAACAAAACAATGCAACAGTACAAAAAGAAACCACTGACAGAGTCAGAAAGCAACCTGACATCCTGTCAGTCAGGGTGTTAGTAGTAGTCCGAATGGTGGCTGCAGTCCTCCTGGAGTGATGGTTCTGTTGGAGCAGTGATCCTGTAGATCTGGTCTTCACCTGAAGGTTCAGTGGTAGCTCCTGTCCTCTGCGAATCCAGTAGGTTAGGCCTCTGTGCTGGTCCAAACCCAAGCTTATATTCATGTGGGAATGCTTGACTCCCCCTCTTGGGGTGAAGCATCTCACAATGGGACATGCCTGGGTCCTGACAGCCCATTAAACAGAGACAGCCTCCTGAGGGAGCCATCAGGGATGAGTAGGAGATAAGGAGCACTGCCCCCATTGCTTTCACAGCTTGTGAAGATAATAGAATACGTACTATTGGTTACACCCTACATTATAACCCAGGACACTGAGGCAGCCTCATGGTGGGGTGATGCCAACCCAGCCAGGCAGGTCCAGTGGGCATCAAGGAGCTGAGCTGGTGAGTGTCTGGGGGGTGACCCCTTGCTTTTGCCCACCACTTGGCAGCTGGTTTGTTCCCAGCCCATGCCCCTGAGGGACCTTCCCC
>NW_008656787.1:3554-7093 GCF_000695815.1 Acanthisitta chloris | reverse complement strand
CCTGTCTGCAGTTCAGTGGCCAGTAGCTGAGGGTTTGCTCTCCGGGACTGCCTGGGGTAAGGGCACCACAGGCAGCTGCTCATAGGGCACCTTGGGACCCTGCAAAGGGCTGGGCTTGGTGCCAGTCCCATGGGGCAGGACCCTCTTGGATTGCTCCCCTGTGCCACATCCCTGCCTGCCCACAGGGTGGGGGCGCAGCCAGGCATGGCACCCACTGGAAACTGCCCCCCATCACTGCTGCTCGGTGCTGCCTGGCACTTTGGGGGTGCAGGAGCAGGGTCAGAAGCAGAAGTCTGTGAAGGATGTCACCTCCCTGAGCTTTGGTTGTCACATTTCCACCATCTGAATTTCCACTCCCAGCCAGGTGGGACCCCCACATCCTGCTACCCTGGCACCTTGCCTGTGGGCACCCACAGCCCTTCCTGCTCCACATTTAGTTGACCCAGAAAACAAAACACAGCGGAAATTGGAAGCCACAGAAGTCAGAAGACCACAGCATGCCTGTCCAACCCCGCTGGGGCTGTGCTGGGGCAGGGATGTCCCCTCTACTGAGGGGGACCTCGGGTGCTGGTGGGCACCTGGCAGCTTGCAGGGTGGCAGGGACTGGCGTTGGGTGACTTGGGAGCTGCTGGGTGGAAAACGGGGAAACCTGCTACAAAAGGTGGTTTTTATATCAAGGGGGTTGGTTGATGGCACTGGGCAGAGAGGGACAGAGCAAGGCACAGATGGAGCAGTTGTGTCTCACCTTATGGTCCTGTCACCCAATGCTGATAGCACTACTGATCCCAGATGGGTGCTTCCCCTCAGAGTGCTCACAGTGCAGGGGGTGTGTATGGTGCAGGGTGCCCATGATGTGAGGTGGTTTCTGCAGGATGCCCATGGTGCAGTGTGTACATGCACAGGGTGCCCAAGGGCCTAGCTTTGCTCTGGACTCATGTGAGGCTCCAGATGCCACCAGTTCACTGGGCAGGGAGGGAGTGACAAATCACAGTGTCCCTTTGCCTAGACAGCACTGAGATTGCTCTCAGCATCTGCTGTCCTGCGGCTCCTTGCCAGCATGGTGACACCCCCTGGCACAGGGCAGGAGGGGAAGTGGGGGAGCATAGGCTCTGCTCCTTCCCTGGCTGTGGGGTGCTGGGGCTGCTAGAACTGTCCAAGCATCCCCCCCCCCAGCCATAAATGTCACCCTGGGGCCTCTGCTTCAGCACCCAGCAAAAGGTGTTGGTGGGACATGGGATCACAGAAGAAGGTTGGGGAGCCCTGAGCTGCCTGTCAGCCCCCTTGTCCTGTCCACCCCCCCACACCACAGCCACAAGCCTCAGCAGCACTGCTATTTATTTCCAAAGCACCCTCTGGTCCTGCCATTACCCTGGCAAGGTAGTCAGTGTCAGCTTGGGGAGTTAGTCCCGCTTTGCAAGAAATTAAGTCACAGATTGTTGCTCAAGGTCCCAGTGTGGCAACAGCTGGGTTGTGAGGACAGTGGAGGCTCCTGTCTCTCTACACCCCACATCCCGGTCCACAGATGGGTGCCCCACACACCTCCCACCCCTGTATCCTCCTTGTGGATGCATCCCAATGGTCCCAGCACGCACTAGGAATTGAACCAGCTCTGCAGGTCGGGGTAGAGGTGGCCGCGGGGCAGGTGGGGGTAGGCAGTGCAGATGGTGCAGAACCGCTCCCTCCAGTCTGTGTAGAGCTTCACACTGAATCTCCTCTGCCAAGCAAAGAACTGCTGGTAGCGGCTGGAGTTCATGGTCTTCAGGAAGGTGGCCAGCTCCTCCAGGGAGCTGAAGTCATCAACATGGATGAAGGAGTCTGTGGGAATGAACTGCTCGTAGTTGACCCGTGGTGGTCCCAGCACCACAGGCACAGTACCAGCCAGCAGTGAGTTTCTCCAGAGCTTCTCCGTGATGTAGTCCTGGTGGATGGAGTTCTCAAAGGCCAGGTAGAACTTGGACTTGGATGTTGTTGGCAAGAGGCATTCCTTGCAGAGGGGCTTGTTATTTGCTTTCCCATATACATTCACCTGGAGATACCTGGAGAGGTTTTTGTAGACTTCAGCCCTTTTCTGAGTCCTGCGATAGTTGCTAACAACCCAGGACACCAAGTTGGTCTTTGCAGGGATGTTCATGGTGGCTGACTGGTTGGGCACAAGCTTGCCATAGGGGATGAAGATGTCTGAGTCCTGTCTGTAGGTCATCACCCAGTTGAAGGTCTGGTTCCACCCTGCTAGAGCTCTAGTGTTGGAGGGGGACTCCAGGGAGACCCACACCCAGTTCTGCCCTGGTGGCCTCTCCTTGGGCAGCCTATCCCGGCCAGGCTGGAGCCTGTTGTGAGGGAACACCACCACGTTGGCATGGTGCAGGAGCTGCTTCTTCATGGTGAGCCGGCAGCCTGCAATGCCGTACAGCTCATGGCACACATCCCCACTGACGTTGGGGACCTGCTTTGAGGGCCATTCCCACACCAGGACCATCAGTGGCTCCCTGTGTTTGGAGTCTTCTCTGGAGCCCTTGGAGGGGTTGAGGAAGCACTTCAGGTTCCAGAGGGTGGTTATGAACACACCAGTGGTGACCAATGCCTTCACACCAGGCAGGCCCCATGGTGACCATGGCAGTGGCAATGACTGGGGCATGCTGGTTGGTTGGTTGTCACCTCCTCGGGTGACAGAGCTGACACCTGGGAGAGAGGAGAGGTCACGAAGGGCCATTAGCTCAGCTTGCTGAGGCGAGAGGTGGCAGGGAGCTGCTGAGGTAGGAGGAGCCAGAGAAGGGGCTTCTCCATGAAATCAGGTCTCAGCATCACCCCTGGACCCTCTGCTCCCCTGTGCCACAGGGTTCCCTGTGCACCTATTGTCACCCCAGGGTGGCCTTTGTGTTACCCTCCTGTGGTCCCTCATGTCTCCATCTTTGGGGGAGCAGAGATGCTGCTGGGAGGCGCAGAGCTGATGGGAAGTAGTCACCTGTGCCTCCCTGCCCCACCTGTCTGGCTCCTCTGCCCATCATAGGCAGTCCTCATTGCTTGCTCTGTGCCTCAGTTTCCCCACCTGGCACAGAGTCACAGTCCCACTGTTGCTCTGCCTGAAGTGGGTCAAACCTGATACACATCCAGCCTGGCCGCAGCCATGCACCAAAGGATGAGCAAACATCTTAGGTCCCACCTAAATAACCCCACAGCAAGGCCCAAGCTGCAAAACAGGGTGTATCTGGGACTGACTGCAAAGTCCAAAGCTCTGGTCAGGGCCAGACTGGAGGGTCCTGCGGAAGAAGTACCCCATCACCCCAGCATTCTCCCGAGACAATGGCAAGGTGATCCCCAGGCTTGGGGTGCCCTCCCCAAGTTGGGGTGCCCTTCCCAGCCTCCAAGGGCACGAGGAATCTCAGCAGTCTGGGAGCTCATAGCCTCAATGTCCCAAACACTCGTATTTTCTATTCAGCATGTCTCAGATGGCCAGTGCCCTGCTGTGCGGGCAAGGAGGGCAGTGTGGGAAGGGAGGACAGTGCAGAGGGGGAGGGCAGTGCAGCACTTGGGGCTGCCAC
>NW_008656787.1:3147-3520 GCF_000695815.1 Acanthisitta chloris | reverse complement strand
CAGCTGTGGGATGTTCATCCTACCACAGACCCCATCTGCTGCCTCAGGCCTCTGCTGGCGATGCTGAGATCTAAGCAGCAGCACTGCTGGGACCAGAGCAGGGGCAGGGGCAGCAAGGCAGATGCTTGGCTGGGCTGGGGACCAGATGCCAGCTTGAGCTGCCTTGGGAGTGCCAGTCCCAGGGTAGGGCTCAGTGTCCATGGGCTGCCCATGGCATTCAGCTTTGAAGGAGGTTTCCCTTTTGTGGAAACCTCTGGAAACATACAGCCTGCCCACACCACACTGCCAGCTGGGCCTGTTCCTCTAGTTTTGGAGCCTCCTGGAAAGCAGTGCCCTCCTTTCCCACCCACCCCAGCGCTGCAGCTTGGCTGTG
>NW_008656787.1:0-3097 GCF_000695815.1 Acanthisitta chloris | reverse complement strand
ACATGAGCTAAGTTTAGGCTCCAAACAAATCTGGAATGGGAAGCAGGGAGGGATGGGAAAGATTTGCTGGTTCCCTGCACTCACATTGGTGCTGCAGGTCCTGGCACCTGGCAGTGGGGATGCTGCTCCTGTTTTGGGGATGCTCTGGGAAGGGACCCCCTGCTCCAGCAGTGTCAGGGACCACCCTGTTTCTCAGCCCCTCTCCCCTCGGCAAGCAGTAATGCTGAGCTCAGACTTACCGTGAGGGAGCTGTGTGGAGTGCCAGGTTTGTCTGCCCGGGCACTGCAGTGTTGGGCTGGGGCACTTGAAGGCTTCCTCTTTTCTGTGGTTTTGCCTTGTCCCAGCCCCACAGCAGGTTCTTCCTGCCCCATGTGGCAGCTGGTACAGCCTGCTCTCAGCACTTCCCCGGTGCCAGGGGCTGGTGCACGCCCACAGCCGGGTGGGCACTGTGGCTGGGTGGGTGCCCCACAGCTGGGTAGTTACTGACTGAGTGGGCACCCCATGGTGGGTGCATGCCCCAGAGCAAGGTGGGTGCTCTGTGGCTGAGTGGGTACCCCATGACTGTGTGAGTGTCCCATGGCTGAGCAGGTGAGCATGTGCCCCATAGATATGTGGGTGCCCTGTGGCTGGGTAGGTGCCCTCAGCCTTGACAAGATGCCACCCATCTGCCACCTGCATCCTGGTTGCAAACAGGATACCAGCCTGACTCCAACTCCCACTGACTCATCCTGAAACAGTGCCACCAAGCCCTGGGCACTGCCCTGCCCAGGATGTTTCCTGTCAAAAGGGGAAGTGGGCATGTGTGAGCCTCAACGGTGCATGCAAGGAGAGCTGCCTCCAGTGCCCTGCTCCCAGTCTGCATCAGTTATGTTCCTTTGCTGGTGTTGCTGTGCAGGCCCCAAGTCCCTGGCAGGGGAAATGAGATGGGGAAACTGAGGCAGAAGCAGGGAAGGGAGCTCGGAGTTGTGCAGCACTGTCCCTAAAGCTGGCAGGGGCATGCCAGAGCTGGGAACAGGACCCCAAACTGCTCCCTGGGGCTTCTCAGGCTGCTCTGGTTCCCCTGGGGTCTGCGCCCTCACTCCTGGTGGCTGCCAGGTTGCTGGTATCCCTGTTGAGCACAGTGTTGTGCCACCATGTCAGGGTATAGTGGGGCTCTGTGGTTTCAGTGCCACCCTGGGAGCCCTCAGAGGCCAACTGCAGCCCAGAGGCAGGGTGTTCCTTCCTCCGCAGCCATGTCCCCTGCTTCCTGCCATCTTTTCTCACTCCCTTTCTGCATTTCTTCCCCTGCATGATTGAGAACCCAGATACCACAGTCCGTGGGCACCGTTCCCAGCCTGGCCTGCCCCAGCCCTGCTGGTTGCAGGCCACAGTCCCTGCCTGGCCAGAGCATTCAGCATCATCCTGTTACTATCCCATGGCCTGAGGGCCCAGGGCCACACACACTAGGGCCATTCCCTTCCTCAGAGGACAGCATTTTCATGGGGATGCAGTGTGGCTGATGGAGCAGAAGCAAGCTTTTCCCTGGTACTTGTGGCTGTCACCTGCAGGTGCTGACCCAGGACACCCCATCAAGCAGGGAAAATGCCCCAGGGAGATTTGAAGCCAGTGGGTCCAGACACCCCGACCCTGCAGCCCAGGGACATGGCTCTGAACCAGGCTGGGAGCCAGGGCCAGTGCTGCCTGGGTGTGGTGGGCAAACCCCAGGGCCAGGGGCCAGGGCACCATGGAGGAACACCAGACAACAGCAGCACGGAGAGGGAGCTCTGTGTGCGTGGGTATTGCCACCTGCAGATGACCCCACACAGAGAGAGGAGCTCAGCCACCCTGCAAGGAAGTCCCCTGAGAGGTGCTCAGGACTTCAGATCCCTAAGGCTTCAGGGCCCCTGGTCCACAAAGCAGATGGGCCTCTGGTCCATGGAGGAGACAGGCCACCATGTCCGTGGGGCTGTGCTGCCCTGTGGCATGCTGCTGGATCTGTCTCTTGCTGACTCTTTGGGCAGTTCTGTGGTCATGCCAAGCAGAAGAGCAGCTGTGAATCCCCCCAAGACCCTCCCAGGGGAATCAGGAAGAGAGCAGAGGGAGCAGGAGACCCAGTTCAGGGCTTTGACCCACACATGGGTCCCCCCACTGCACCTCTCCTAGCTGGTGACCCACCCCGCTGCAGGACAGGGGTTTTGAGGTGCTTCTTTTGTGGGCTGGGGACAACCCATGTGCAATTCCTTGGAAGGAGCCAAGGATCATTGCATCCCTCTTTCTCCAGGGACCTGGTGAAAGCTCAGATGCTCTTGATTCTGAGCAGCTCTGCTGCCTGTACCCCTGCCTGCACGCCCAGCAGCCCTCCCAAACCAGGCGCCCTCCCCAGGGATGGAGCCAGGCACACAGTGCCTATCCAGTGCCAAGTCCTTGTGTACTCAGGCATCACTTGTCCTCCAGCACCTCAGCACAATGTTTCACCCAGAAGTTTTTGGAATAATGGCGCTTTGTGCTGGACAAGGGAAGCTTTTGTTAGCATCAGGCAGCTGCCGCAGGGCCTGCCCCGAGCACAGGCACCCTTGGCAGCACCGCTGGGGCTAGGGCAGCCAGAGAGGGATTCACCATGCCCAGCTGCACTTGGCCTAGGAAGCAGCACAGAGAGGGAGATGGTCCCAGAGAGCAAGAGAGAAGGAGAAGGGAGAGGGCAAGGGGGCTGTGGAGAGCTTGGAGAGGAAGGGACTGGTGGGAAACAGAGAGAACCAAAGGGATAGGAAGAGGGAGGGAAAGGGAATTCAGGATCCTGAGAGGAGAGGGCAGGATCTCAGTCCTGCAGTGCAGGAGAGCAGGCTTTGACTTTAGCAAACTGCTTGGAAGAATCCCGTGAGATGTGGCCACAGAGAGGAGTCCAGGTGTGCTGGTTATTTTTAAGGATATATAGTGCAACTGGCATGTTTCACATTAAAAGTTAAGTTTCCTGTACGGAAGGAAGGAAGGAAGGAAGGAAGCTGGCCTGGTTCAGTGCTTACTGCTGCTGAGGGCATCCTTCCCAGCCCTGGGGCCAGAGCAGGCAGGGGACAGCTATGGGGACAGGTTGGTCCCTGGACACCCCTTGGGACAGAACGCA
>NW_008656786.1:26789-27670 GCF_000695815.1 Acanthisitta chloris | reverse complement strand
TCCATGTCACCAACAAAGATGTTGAACCCTATCAGCCCCAGCACCAACCCCTGAGGGACACCACTCCTCACTGGCCTCCACATGGACAAAGACCTGCTGACCACAACTCTCTGCATGCAGCTGTCCAGCCAGTTCTGTATCCACTGAGTGGTCCACCCATCCAATCCATGTCTCTCCAATTTAGAGACAAGGATGTTGTGCAGGACAGTGTCAAACGCTTTGCATAAGTCCAAGTAGATGATATCAGTTGCTCTACCCCTATCCACAAATTCAGTGGCCCCATCATAGAAGGCCACCAAATTCATCAGGCATGACTTGTCCCTGGTAAAGCCATGTTGGTTATTACCGATCACCTCTTTCCTTCTCATATGCCTAAGCACAGCCTCCAGGAGAAGCTGCTCCATGATCTTGCCAGGCACGGAGGTGAGACTGACTGGTCTACAGTTCCCTGGTTATTCTGCTTTCTCTTTTTTGAAATTGGGGGTTATATTTCCCTTTTTCCAGTCATCAGGGACTTCACCTGACTGCCAGGACTTCTGGAAAATTATAGATAGTGGCTTAGCATCTTCATCCTCCAGTTCCCTCAGGAACCAAGGATTAATCTCATCAGTACCCATGGACCCGTGGATTGATGCATATTCAGGTTCCTGAGATGGTCTCGAACCTGATCCTCTTCTACAATGGGTTTAGGGTTTTTTTTAGAAAGGTAACTCCACTTCAGCCCAAACCAGCACATCACCTCATACTCCTGTGGTTTAGTCAAGGTATGAGCCAGCTTGTGGATCTGTCCATGGTGCCTGAGATCATTAAAAATTTGTTCCCCTTTAGTACTGGGTTCCACATCCCAGCAGGGTCATCACCTCCCTTGGCTTTTGTTTTCC
>NW_008656786.1:0-26718 GCF_000695815.1 Acanthisitta chloris | reverse complement strand
AGTGTAACAAGTGTTATTTTATGCTGATTCTGCTGAATGTCATAACTGCATAGTTGTTGAAACATTTGACTTTTAATGTTTTGGGAATCGTTTATACCAAACCACCCCTCTTATCTCTTTTCCTGGAAAAAGGGTCTCCTGCTGGGGCTTCCCTGGTGCTATCCTGTCAGTAGCTGCAGCAGGACCCGGTGGTGGCAAAGCTCTGGTCACCCTCACTACCTGTGCCCCACAGGCAAAAGGGCTTTGGGTTAGGGAAAAACCTCAGATTTGAAAGTTTATAACTGAAAGGAACATTGGGATGAAGAAGTGAAGAAACAGGACGGAGGGATATGCCATGGATGCAGGAGGATAATTTATTCCCACCAGTCACTGTCCCTGCCCCAGCAGAGCTCTGACACAACCAATTAATTTGGTTGTGGCTCACAGAAAACATTGAGCATGTGTGGAGGGTAAAACCATAAGAATATCAAGATTTTTTTCACCTGAATATTAAAAAAAAAAGTTTCTTTATGATCACAGTTCTCCACCTGTAAGGGGGAAAGTGTAAGTCATTCTATGTGAAGCAGCCAGGGACACACTTCTGTCAGTTTGGACTTTGGTCAGGAAAGCTTTGTATGGAGAAAATTCTGATCTCTGGGCTTGTAGCCTGGTCTTTCTGCAAGAGAAGTGATTTGCTCTTCAAATTTCCTAACTGTGCTCCTTCTGGTGCCTTTCCACGGATGATTCATAAGGATGACTGGAGCAGAGGTGGGTCAGTCTGGCTGCCCTGCCTTCAGAACAAGGGCACTTGAGCTGCCCTGACCCCACTGGCCTCTTCTCTGTGCCCTTTCCCCATCCACTCGCCCTCTGAGCAAGAGGAGAGGGGTCCTCCAGGCCCCAGGAAGGGGTAAGCACTGGACCCTTCACTGATGGTGCTGCACTTGATGGAAGAGGCACAAGGAAATACTTAGTCATTGCAAAAATATGTCAGAATTCAGAGTGACAGGCAAGGCAAAACCTGCTTTGCTGTTCGCTGTAACATTTGCCTCAGTTCAACACCCATTAATGTGTGGTTGAAAAAGCTGACATTTAATTTTCTTCTGATTTTTCCTTTTTCCCTCCTCTCTTTTTCTTACTTCAAATCACTTTTATCTCTGTCCTGTCACAAGGCTTGACTTTCACACCCCAAGGCTGAGCAAATATCCTTTACTGATAGACTTTGTACCAGCTGAGGAGCAGCTCTGTGTGCCTTGTGAGATCCAGTCTGGCCACACATAACACTTACAGAGTTAATTTGTTTATTTAAATAACTTTCTTATTTTCTCCTTACTTGAGCATTGGTAGATGTTGGGATGCCAAAGCCAGTTGTCCTCTGGAGAGGAAGATAGGAACAGTTGGGTTTTTGTTTGCTGCCTGTAGCCACTGCAGAAAATGTGCATGAGGACACATTCCCTACCATGAGTCTACCAGGGCTACTGGACCCAGGATGAATGGGAGCTGGAAAGGAAGAGCTGGAAACAGTCAGCAGGGCAGTAGATGGACAGTGAGTTTATGTGAATGAGGGGGTCATGCAGCACTCAGGCAATGCCACTGGGGTCATGCACGTGGTTTTTTGTGCATGTTATCTGTCTGCTTCTTTCCCCATGGGGTGTGTGTGTGGGAAATCCCTGATAGAGCATCTCCATCCTGAGGTGATGACTTCAGTTGTGAGCTTGCTTCTCTTCTGGCAAAAATGAATGTGGGTCATTTCAGTCCTAGGGCCACGTGTGTTTCTGTGCCACTTGTGCTACTCGAGGTTAAACAAACTCGAGTTCATTTGCTTGAAGCCAGTGAAGCACAAATCTCTTGTGTTATGCTTTCCTGAGCATTCCCTAGCTGCACTGACTGTTGTTCACCCTATTATTTCATTCTTGAGTTTTAAAGCTTTGCTGGAGCATTTAGTTTCAGTAAAACTCATGCCTTTCTCTTCTCTTGCACAAAGAGGGGTGATGGAAGCAATGCTAGCCACCAGTTCTTACAAATGACTCATCTCTATTTCAAGGTATTTCAGGTTAGCATGGGCTGATGGAGCCTGTATGAAGTAGATGGGCCTGGGAATGTTTGAATCTATGGAGGTGGATGTCAGACATTTGTACTCCCACACTTTCACAGGGCTGTTGAAAATGGATTTCTATGAAGCATCTATCCTCCCCTTTGTTTTTGTTCCAGAAGGGGAACAAAATACAAGCCTGTATGCATTCTGGAAAGGATGTCCACATCCCTGGCAGCAATTAGGAGCAAAACTATCTCAGAATCAGGGTAGCATGGCATAATTCAAGAAGACTTCTAACTTTGTGAACCATATTAATCAATGCTTATATTTAATAGAGTTGTAATTGCTTTGATTTGCTTCATTGCTAGTCACTCAGCAGTTGAGACTTTGTGGTCCATCAACTGCTTACATGGAGGGTTCCCACAGGTCATGCCTGTCTTTTTGGCATGAAGGACCTGAAATGCAGGTCTCTCCTTTTGGGCAAAGCAGTGGTTATCACTCTCTTAGCACTGCCAGAGGCACTGACCCAGAGCCAAATTCCTGTTATTCTTGGGCTGCTGTCCAACTGAATGCTTCCCCTGCAGTGCCAAGTCCCATGGCATGACTGTCACCAAGGTGACCCAGCCCATGGGGCAGCCAGGGACACCTTTTGCAGACCCCCTGTGCAAAGTCCTCAGGAGCAGGGGAATCTGCAGTGCAAGTGGTGGCAGAGGTTTGGGTGAGTGCCTGGCAGTTCCATGATGGTTTCCCTCCAGGAGATGATTCTCTGAAAGCAATGGGGATTAAGGTAGCTGCTGTGCAACATTGCTGCAGCCCACGGTGTTTCTCGTGGACTGATTGAGAAGAGATTTGGGCTCAGAAATTGCTGTGAGATGAGAGATTTCTATTTGTCTGTATTTTTTTGCTTACCATTCACAACTCATATCTTGGAAAGGGGCACTTTGGGAATCTCAGTGTTTCTGGAAAGAAACGCCACTCAAAGCATTGCTCTTGCGTGTTCTGCTCAAATTCCCTATCTGTGTATTTATGGTGGGCTGGGCAGTGGGACAGCCTGAAGGACCTGGCTTTTACCCACTGCAAAGAGCAATGCAGGCTGAAGTGGCACAAAATAGGGATATTTCCTGAGAAAAAAGTTATGAGACATTGGCAAAATAATGTTAGTGCCCCTAACAAAGCAGCTAAGGGTTGGTTGTCAGGCATCCTTGCCCTGTATGTCAGTAATTATTTATATGAGAAAGAAGGGTTGTGTGTCTTGTTAGAGAAGTGTCTAGTGAGTGGCAGCTCCTGAAATTCTACCCACGGCCCCTGTGTGGGATGTAAGGCATCTGTGGGTGATCCTTGTCCTTGTCTAGGTGGATTTATCTCCAGGACAGGAATATGTACCCCAGACACCTTGAACTGGGGACAGGTTTGTTGCCCCAGGTAGGGGATGCAGTGCCAGCTGAGATGACAGCTTATTTCCATGTGACATCTGCTGGTAAGAAAAGGCACAGCTCCCTTTGGAAATGGGATCTGCTTATGCCCTTATATTTTTCCAAAAATGAAGTATCTCTTACCCCTTTCCTCTACAGAGTTTCTTGGTGCCCCCAGTTGGTATTCTCAGCACTGTGACTCGTTTTGGCAGGTTGGAAAGTACTTGTTCAGGGCAGTTATGTGTACAGGGCGGATCTCTTTAGGTGTTTGATTTCTTTGATTCTGCTGAAAATGGGCTTTCAAAAAAAACCAAACCCCTAAACTAACTACTTTCAATTATTTCAGTGGCAACAGAAACGGCTCTGAATGTGAACCAATACAATTATCTCAGTGTGAATGGTGACTACACTTTCACATTGAAAAAGAGCTCTTGAACTTCACCAGATTTTATTTCATGCTTCATTTTTTGCTGTTATGATGTTATCAGCTTTGCACAACCTGTGCCCTCTGTGTCACCTTTCCTGCCCGCTGTGTTTGCAGGAGGAAGGCAGCAGTGATGGAGTGTAAGAGTGGGGAGACCTCCAAGCAGGCTCCATGGCTCCCAACACAAACCTGGTGGGCTGCTCTGGAGCAGAAGGGACCTGCTTAGTCAAAGTGTGCTTGAACAGCATTTTGCAGAGCCTGAAAGGGCTGCAGAGCTGCAAGGTGTATTTACACAATGTTTTTTTTCTCCAGCTGGAGATGTGAGGCTGGAGTTGAGCAGGAATTTCAGGCTACCAGACCTGCCCCAAAAGCAGCGAGCACCTGGCCCGTGGAGGCTTTACATTTGTCTGCATCTGGTGGGGGAAAAGTGAGTATGCTGGCTGATAAAAAGATACCCTGTGTGCAGTACTTGATAAGGTTTGTGGTGAGTACTGCTCCCTGGCTACAGAGCAAACACTGACTTGCTGAAGGCCTCTCTCTGCTTATGCAAATCCCCCTGAGCTTATCCTAAAATCCAGCATCACCCCAAGAGCACCGGCAGGTTTCACGTGAGTGGTGCTAAGGTTGTGAACCCCTGATTTATAGAGGCACTATATTCCTTGGCTGGATGTTTAAGAAGAATATAATTCAACAAACAGGAGTTGAATGCATTCATGTCAAGGGAAATCATTCTTTTAAGAGGTTTAGTTGTCAGGTATTCATTAAAGCAGGTTTCACATCAAAATGATAGTCACTAATACAGTGAAAACATCTTTTAGAGCTTTCAGGATTTTTATGTTGCATTGTGTAAATGCTGGATTTCCACTGGTATGGAAGTGTCTTCCTGGACCTTCACAGTAGGCATGAGATTATGTTTCCCCTTCAGAAGAAAATTAACATAGTATGTCAGTGTGGTAGGAACAAGGAAATTACTGAAAGTCCTTAATGTAAATAGGGTGCAATGGATTGTAGCTACGAATTTAGCATCGCATTCCCATCACTTCTGCTAAACATTTTCCACCTTGTAAACACTAAAAATTGGAGTTTGTATTTTATTCTAAGATGAAAATCACCATTCTAACTTCTTTTTTTTTAAAGTAACTGAGGTAAAAGGTAGTTCTGGCTTAAAAATGTAAAGTCAGAAGCAATCTGGGCACTTCAGACTTTGGTTCTCTGGATGCTTTGGAGAATTTCATTCATCTGAGAGATCACTATATCAGCATTTAGTACAAACCAGTCCCTTTTTGCTAGTCTTAGGCTGGAGAAACTCAGAGGCCACTGTCAAGGCTGCTCTGGCAGGGGACACTGAATTCAGGTTAATGGGAGCTGCAGCATGCCCTGAAAGTCAGGCAGGTGCCTATATAAAGATCGAGGCATCTCACTTCAGACTAGCTATTTCTGAAGCTCCTGGCCCTGGTGTGTGAATTGATGGCATTTCAGTAGCAAAGAGCAGATGGTACTCGCTAGTGATCCAGGACAGCTTTTTTGCATTAGTGTCAAAAATAGATCAAGTGCCAGCTGTAGCTCTTTTGGGTCAGTGGAGGTGAATTCACAGAGTGATGTGCACAATATTACAATGTGCAGCAGCAGGGGAAAATCAGGCCTTCCTTTTAGCAGCACAAAGTACTTTTAAATGGCTTAAACTGCTATTTCTCATGTCTTTTTGCACAGCTCAATTCCTTGCGCATTTTGCTCAGCAGTAAACTAAATTGCCTGATGCTGTAAAAGTATTATTGTGTGTAGATGTAGCTTTCAGTGTGGTGCAAATCAGCATTTGCATCCAATTCTTGGAAGGAGCTTTGTCTGTGCTGCTGATGGGGCACTTCACAGTGGCACAGTCCCTCTCCAGCCCTGTGACCTGGAGAGCTCACTACATTCAGTGATGGAGGGCTTGAAGGGACCAGAGCAGAAGGGGCTGCTGTGCCCTTGTTTGCTTTCCCAGGAAATCTAGTTTTAGAGGTCATGGTGCAAACACTGCCAAGCTGATCTGCCTAAGAGCAAGGAGTGTAAAGAGGGGTTTAGAATGTTTTATGTTTAACAGAAAACCAGAGGTGATTCTGTTTCTCAGCTCGTATTGCTGAAGTTTAGTTGTACTTTAGTGAGCAACTACAGAAAGGTAGTGTGGTGTCAGCAAGGATGATCTTTTTTTTGTTAGTTTAATTGAGCTGTAGCCTTTTTTTTTTTTTTTGGCTGCAGAAAGCTATGACGCATAAAGAGGAGAGTTTGCCTCATTTAAAGAAAAAAAAAAAAAAAAAAGGTTGTGTGTAGGAAAGCTGATCCATAGGCACACCCTGCTGGTTTGTAGGGAGAGTGCAAAGGAAATATATAGATGCACACTTTATGAAAAGGCAGGTTTCCTGTCTTTTTATAGTCTAAATGAATTTTTCTGACCTGGTCTCTCTTGGTTTTCATTTCTGAAAACACAAGCAGTGATGCATGAGCTGGCAGAAGCCAGGCAGGTCGCCTGGCTGGGAAGGCTCCTGCAGCAAACCCCAATGCTTCTGCAAATATCTACCAGATCTGTGTGCCTACCAGAATGACTTCATCATGTAGCTGAAACAGCTAACATCTAAAGTAGGTTGTATGACACACCTCTCCATGCCCCAGGTGAAATAACACTGTGAACTCAAACGTTGTTGGGATTTTTCCACATGAAGAAAATTACTGGAATAGCAACACAGAGAAAAAAAATGTTCTTTGATTCTGCTCTGGAATCTCTCCCAGATGCCCATGTGATGATTACCTCCATATGACTTTCCACCCAAAAAGAAGGATAAAGAACAAAAAAGAATCAAAGCAATAATGTTCCCTTTATCCCTGAACCAAATGCCTGCAGTTATTCAGAAATAGTTATTCCAGTTGGTTTCCGCATGCAGACCTGCAGTTAACAGCATGACTGAACTACCTGGGAGCAGTAAGAGTCTTCAAATTGCATCTGGCCTTCACAGGGCAAGTATGAAGGCTGATATTTTGAAGAGTCGTAGGTGGTGGTTGACCATCCCATTTGAAGCCTCTCAAGTGGAGACAATTTAGCAAAATTGCTATGCAGCTAAAACCCAGGGGTTTTTTAGAGCTGTCAGCCCAGAGACATCCTTGTTCATTAGTTCTGGAGTGGCTGAATGTCTGCATTTTTCAAGACACAAACGAAAATGTTCATATATTGGGGAGTCATAAGATTGATGGAGAGAAAGCTGCCCAGGGAGGCAGGAATTGACAAGACCCCTCACTTGGGATGTATGACCCCCAAGGGAGCAGGGCTGGGAGCACAGCTGGGAGCACAGAGGTCTGAGCTGTCTGACCCCGGCCAGGGTCCCTCCTCTTCTTCTCCCACCCACGACTTGGATAATCCTGGCAATGTGGTACTGCCTGTGGTAGATGAGTGGCCTCCAACCCCCATGTTCCCTGGCTGTAGCAGCCTGCTCACTGGCCCCAGGTGTGCTGCAGAGACCATGGCAGGGTAATAAAAGCAATGTCCTGGGAGTGCAGAAATAGAGTGTTTGGACAATGTCCATATGAAATTGCTACAGGAAAGGGGATGGAGACAGGATGAGTGGCCAGCAGGGTGAGCAGGCTGTGTGCAGAGCTACTCAGGAAGCTCCCTGAAAACTAGAAGCCTCCCCTGGAGATAATCCACCTTTCCTTTTGCCATTTCTCCTCTTTGTATCTGGCATAATAATGCTTTCAATGACTCCAAGTCTTCCTGACTTGTTGGAGAAGGAGTTGATATTACAAATTACAGTGACTAATTCACTTCAAGGCCAGAAGAATGTCAAGGAAAGAGATCATCATTAATATGATGATTCAACCCTTTTACCCAGTACCCTGTGCTTGTGTTCTTAACAGGCTTGGAAAAACTCTTCGAGCCCCTTGCCCAGAAAGGCTAAGTGGAGGACCTTGCTCTGACAAGGGTATGCACTGGGACCTGTGAAGCTTGTATCCTTTACATATCCATAACCATTTTTATTCTTTCAGAAGGGCTTTACCCTGATGGACAAACTGTTTTTCCATAGGCATGAGCTCCGTCGGAGCCCTGCAGAGGCTGCAGTATCAGCTCGTGCCTGTAGGTTGTGCCTCTGGACAGCTTTTCCCATCAGCTCCAAATGCTCTCCCGGACCTGCCCCGGAAAATGACGCAGTTTCTACTTACTGCTCGCAGATTATGTTTGTTGAGGAAGTTACTCATCACTTGCATTTGCTAGATTACCTTTGCATCTGCATAAACCTGTCACGATCTTAGAATAAATCAGAACGAGATAGCTGCTGCACAGTAAAATAACCAACACATGCAGCAATGGACTTAATAATCTATGCAGAAATGTGCTTGTGTATATTTTATGATACTTTCACATGATGCCAACAGTGCACTAAGCACTTCAAAGCCTTGTAAAACTGATCTTTGCCCCACAGCACTGTCAGAGCAAAGAGCTATTCAGGGCAAGGGCAGTGAGAAAGGGCCTCACTTGGTTGAGATGTTGGAGCAGCAATGTTATTGGGTGCATAATTAATGTCAGTGGCTTGAGGAAAATGCCGGGGCTGATACGTTTTCTATGGTTGAGAGGTTTTTTTCTATTGGTTTGTTTGTTTTTCATAATGAACTATCCCTGTCAGTGACCACGCCTGGTAACCTGCCACTCCTCAAACTTTGTGCATTGCAGTGGGCTGGTTTTGCTGTGACAGGACGGAAAGGCTATGCCTTGTGTTGCTAAATGGAGAAGTAGTTTGGATATGGCAGGCGCAGGAGGAAACAGGCAGATTGGCTCAGAACAAGTTGAATTTAGAGACAACAGGTTTTAGTCTGTTTTCCTTAATGACTCTCTAGAAGAAACAAAAATATCCCTAGTTTCTGCATATCCAGCTTGCATTGTTTTTACAGCATGTTCCTTTCTCAGCTCTCCTCCTCTCACACATAAAAAAAAGACGTTATTTTGGATTAAGCCATCACTGTGGTATGCATGGTGGTACTACTCAAGGAAGTAAACAAAATGAAGTGCACCACAACTCTTCCTCCAGCACCGCAAACCTACCAGTCTAAAATATTTTTGCTGTTCTCCTGTAAGTTTTATGATCTTGCAGCAATAGATTTGTAAGATAAGCAAAGGTAGACACTATGTGCCCTGCCTGACAGACAAGCCTCCTGATTATCTACAATGAAGCACACACAGATGTACAAATGCCTTGGATTATTATGAGATTAATTTTGGGTGGAGCAGTAAATCCCCATTGACTCTGCACATGCCTAGGCACCCATTCAGCAGAGCTCACATGCTGCTGCTGCCAGAGCACAGGGCAGCAGCTTCTCTCTCCCCACTGAGAGAGGAAAAAGGGTCATGGGGTTCTGGAGGAAGAGTCTGCTACGTGCTGTTTTCGCAAAAGTGAGTGTCCCATCAAAAAAGGAAACAACACTTAGTAAGGTGATGTTGTACCAGGCAGGTAACAAATTGGGCAGCAGCTGCAAGGTGACAGATTTCAGCTTCTCCCTTCAGCTAACATGACTTCTTTTCCAGTGACTTTATGCCAACTGAGTGCTCTTGAGGTTTGAGAAACTGCCACATAACTAATGGCATTTCAGCTTTGGAAGTGAGTCATCTCCAAGATGAAGAGTACACAATTATGCCTATCTGTAGCCTCTAGTAGCAGGGTGACTTGCATTTATAGCTCCAGTTATCAACCTCTAAGTAGGGTAATGACAGGCATATAGGAAAATCAATGGACACATTGCTAGTCATTTACAAAGAAATTGTAATTTCTGGGTTTTTTTCTATCCCAAAGTAATTGCTGTTGCATAGACAGAGAAGGCTGAAGGCTAAAGATACTCCTGGCCACTGACTTGCTATCCCCAGCTGCCCTGTCTGCTGCAAATTATTATATTCCCTATCACCTTGCTTCAATAGTTCATTGAATCGGTGCCTGAACCTAGATCTGAGCAGTAGATTTTCTTTAAGAAAAGGCAAGTGTGTAATGCACTTTATACAGCAGTGAGGTGTTAATTGTGCAAACTTTACATGTTAGGATGGTTGACACAGAATAACTTTATTCAGGGGATCACAGTCATGTGCAAAACTCAGTACAAACTTTTATATCTGCAGCTTCTTTGAAAATTTAGGACTGAAGAGATCTGGGCTGAGCATTATCAGTTCAAGCATGAACACAGTCAGGCTTAAATGTGGCTTCCGACTTTAGTATAGTATAAATATGTATGCCACAGCCTGAATATTCTTTTGTCCCTTCCTTTTGCTTCTCAGGATTGCTACTGCAGTAACTGAACAGTCTGTCATCTTCAAATTGCTTTGCAGTTCCTGGATTTGAGACAATAGTTGCTTTTTTGGCTGAGGGCTCAAAAGGGAGTTAGCTGGGCTGGTGTGTGTATTACTACCGATTCTCTGGTGCCCTTTGTGAAAGAGCTCTTGTGAGGGATGAGTCAGGGCCCAGCCCAGTCACCTCATAAGGCATTGTGGGGCATTGTTTGATGAGGCTATCCCTGTTTTCTGTAGTGCTTACATGACTGTGATGCCCAGGGATCAGGGATGAGGGTCAGAACTCTGCCGAGTTAAGCACTGTAGGAACATGTGATGAAGAAACAAGTGGTGAAGAGTTTGCAGGCTATTGTCGGTGGGCAAAGCTCATAGCACAAACATTGCACATTGTCTGAGTGACTGCCCCAACCCTGGCAGTGTTCAAGGCCAGGTTGGATGAAGCCTTGAGCAATCTAGTCTAGTGGGGAGGTGTCCCTGCCCAGGGCAGGGGATTGGGACTAGATGATCCCTGAGGTCCATTCCAGCCCCTAAAATTCTATGATCTGGCATTAAGTAAAGGGGAAAACAGGAATTCTCCTTTCTTCTTTCTGGTTGGCTGTCGGAGTGCAGGACTAATTTTTTTGCACTGAAGCTAAAAACTAAGGCAATAGCTAAGCCCAGCTGAGCCTAAAGCTTTGCCTTATAAGGGAACTGTCAGAAAGAACAGATCTCCAGCAAGCCTCTCCTTGGGAGAGAAATCCAGAAAGCAATGTGGTGATGTGTCAGACAGGAGCTTGCAGGGATGACCAGAAAAACGATGCTCCTTTAAATAACTTTGCAACATTTTAATGTGAAAGAGGCCACCACCTTCCTTCTGAGGAGCAGTGTGTGCAGTCATGCCAAAGAAACAGCAACAAGTTTGCCTGAACAGGAGCCTCCTTTGTAAGAGCCAGTGTAGAGTCTCTATTGCAGGCTGTTACTTTAGCTGAATTTTCCTTGGCTGGAAGCTATAAACACCTTCTGACTACCAGGCACTTTCAGCTGGATGAAGAGGGCTCCTTCCCCTGGTTTAAGAAATGCTCCTGTTGTCACTCAGCCCCCCAGTCTAAGCTCTCCTCTCTGGTCATTTATGGTGCGGTCTTGTAGGAGCTTCACCCATCTACAGATGTGCCCAGGCAGCTCACTGGTTTTAAGAGAGAAAATTGAGCCAATAGGTTCTCTTCTTGTGCCTCAGGTCCCTTCCTGAGTTAATGTGCTGTTAGAGAGGCAGAAAAGACACTGCAAACGCTGCTGGCTCAGCAATGAAGGTCATACATTTTTTAATTAAAAAGGCTAAGTGGTTATGAAATGTTCCTGAAACCGGAATGTAAGTAGACATTGACAGCACCAGTTTTGTTTGAAACATAATCAATTTAAATAGATCTGCTAGTGTCTGCCACATAGCCATGTGACCCCTGGGTTTTGGCATCTCAGCTGTGAGACAGCAGTTGCAGAGGGCTTGCTCGAATGGGGCGGGATAAAACTCAGCCTTGGTAGGAGAGTACCACGTCGTCTTTGTGCAGAAAGCAGCCACCCAGAGCAGAGCATCGTGGCAATGCTCCAGCCCCCAGCTCTGCTTGTGCTGCCATTGCAGGCTAGTAAAGCACACTGTCAGACAGAAACTGAATTTGCAAATGAGCAGATGTGGGCAAGTTCCCTTCCTTGTTTTAGAAAGTAAGGGCAAAACTGAGAAATCCCCACCAGCTTGCCATGCACAGACTGTCATCTAACAGAAGAGCTTCACCTGATCCCACCTGCTGTTGAGTCCAGCTTTGAAGACCATTGCACAGGGCAGAGACCTCCATCACTTTGGGAATGCAGCTTGACCAGCTCCCTGCTTTGGAGGTACATGGATACTCCGTGAAGGAGAGGGATACCTTTGAGAAAGGCGTTTAGTGCTGATTATCAGGGATGCTGTGAGCCTGATTATGACTTCTGGGGGAGTAGGTTCAGCCCCAGAATATACCCTGAGAGCAAGTGATCCTGTTACACATGAAATATGCTTGTGAGAGCACTCGTGTACTGCCTGCTGCTGTTACTAGGTATGGGTGATGGTACTCTGTCACATAGCTGTAAAGCTGGGGTAATTTTTAGGTGTAAATGATAAAAGGCTGGTGTTAGTAAATGAAAGCTTCCAGTCCCCTCACTAAAGAATTGACAGTATAAAATGTTTTTTAAAAAAATCTTAAAATATATATAAATATACTGCTGTGCATAGAAAAATTGTTTGTGCAGAAACATCTGATATCCAAGAGTTTAATTAGGTCTGATGAATGAGTCTGAAGTCACACTTCAAGAGCAGTCTTCAGAAGTACACGGATGTTTCCCCACATTAATTACGTACATACATAAGTGGCTCTATAGAGATCTGAAAAATCATCCCCTGAGTGCAGGTGCAGGAACATTTACACCTTGTCAAAAACTCTTGACAGATTTTAGCAGAACCTTAGGCCTAGGAACAATTAGGAATAATAAATCCTTTTTCACAACATTGTTTCTATTAACACTGTGCAGATCTGAATTTAAATTAAATCAATCCCTACTGTATACCCATCAGCACTTAGTGTGCCCTTTCTCCCAGAGGGATTGCTTCACTGTGTGCTGGTACTTCACCTCCTGCATGGGAGCAAGCCACACCAGAACTTGTCAGATCTAGAAACACAGTGAGGTACCTGTCCTTCAGGAAAGCTGTACACTTTCATCTCAGGCTGGAGTTAATAATTGATCTTCCTCAGATGTAAGCTACATGTTTCTGAGAAAATATAAATAAACATACATTCCTGCCCCAAACAAACATCCCTGTGTCTGAATGCGAACTGCTAATGAGTAATTTTAGCACATAGTTCAGGAAATGGGGTATAAACTCCTTCTGTTTAAAACCCTTCTTGGTTAAAACCCTCAGCTTTGCCTCTGCAAAGGTACTGCAACATCTATAGAGTATTCTTGAGCATCTCTTTTCTGACCTGTGATTTCTGCGTGTGCTTTCCCTAACCACTTTCCCCTACCTGGCATAATGTAGCTTTTTGGGGTGGACAGTCATACAGAGGTGTTGTTTCAGGCATACAGTAAGACACGCATTTGACTCATAGGCTTATCTGGGCTGATTTTTCCACTCAACTCATGCTCTTTCCAGCAACGTCTGCTGGAGCGATAGTGATGGCCACTGAGTGTTACTGCTATGCAGGCCTCTGGCATCCACCAGAGATGCTAAACACCTCAAGCTGTGAGCTCCTTGATGTGGTGGTTTTCAGGTCCTTGGAAAGCACTTAGCAGGTAGTGCTGCCACTTGCAGTGGGCCCACTGCAGCCACTGCACCAGTAGCAGCAGAGCAAGGATGGTCACAGCATCAGCTGAGGTCCTGCTGGTGGCACTGGTCCTGCCAAATGCCTCCAAACCAACTGGAGTTGGTGTGGTATATGCTGAGTATTATGGCCAGTAGCGTTGTGATTCAGCATCTCCCTTGGCTTAACATAGCCCTTATAGACACGCAGCACCCCTGCAAGGGTCCAGAACAGCCTTGGCACTTTGCAACTCTTCATCCACTGCTTACAGGATGACAGCTTTTAGCCTGACAGAAAAAAATCCATAAGACTATTTATTGCCTGCTCTGGTCTTCCTGAAAAAGAGCATGTTTGAGCACCCATCTCAAACATCTGTCTGTATGATCAACAAACTGCCCAACCACCATGGCCATACCTCCTTGCATCTGGAAATATGTACCGTGCATACTCTGTGTCATTGTATTCTCATTATAGCAACCTGCCTATTAACTTAATCCTTTCATTGTTGTTGCATTGACAAATTACATGCCGTGAGCTATTGCACACTCCAGGGAGAAAATTTCCCTTTCAAACATGGCCTTTGCTCCCTTAGGACCTTCCTGGAAGGGATGGAGTCACATTTGGCAGTCTGGGGGCTCCTGTCTCATCTCACTTCTGCTGTTTTCATCCATTAGTTCCATGTCCTTGTTTGGAGAAGAGAAGGTTGTGTGGAGACCTCATAGCAGCCTCCCAGTATCTAAAGTGCCTACAGGGAAGCTGGAGAGGGACTCTTTGTTAGGCTGCAGTGACAGGACAAGGAGTAATGGGTACAAACTGAAAGAGAGAAATTTAGGTTAGATATTAGGGAAAAGTTTTTTCTTCTGAAGGTGATGAGACACTGGCAGGGGTTGCCCAGGGAGGTTGTGGCTGCCCCAACCCTGGCAGTGTTCAAGGCCAGGTTGGATGAAGACTTGAGCAATCTGGTTTACTGGGGTGTGGTCCCTGCCCATGGCGGGGGGGTTGGGAGTAGATGATCTCTAAGGTCCATTCCAACCACTAAAATTCTATGATTCTGTGATTCCCAAAACACTATGTCTTCCCTCTGGTGTATTTGAGTTTGCCAAAATTCAGGGGGCTCATGCCTGAGTACTATCATTTTCACATGTACTTGACAGGGTTTTATTGTTGTTTTCATCTTCCCTTGCTCACAAACCCCTCTGCTTCATCTCCTGCCAGAAGATCTACTGCATCCAAGCTTTCTGCCTGCCCTTCTCTGTGATTAATGTACCCTGTTGCTTTTATGTGTCTTTGCTTCCTGCTTCCCCAGCTGACTCCAGTCAGCCTGAGCAGAAACAGTGGTTTTGCTAGAGAATGTTCACTTTGACTGAGCACCCATTTAATGGAGTGACACTCAGCAATATCCTAGTGCTATCAGGGTGCCAGTCAACTCCCCAGAGCTTTGACAGTCTGGTTAGGGAGTAGGCTCAGAGAGTGTAATCGTGCAGACTGTGAATGAAACCTGTATTACCTGATGAGCCTGACTCCACAGAGCTGTGGAGACCAGGTATCTATCTCAGTGTTTTGTGAAGGTGTCTGTTGTTTTAGCCTGGCTAAAATCTGCACATATTCTGGTATTTAGGCAGAAACTTCAGAGACTGTAGGTCAATTAGTTGACCTGGGCTGTAAACCTTTATTTTTGGTGTAGGTAGGTGTATTTTGGCTGTGCTGATACATACTTCATCTGGACAGCTTGTAAATAATGTTTGTGGTATGAATCTTGTCTGGTGCTGCCACTCTAGGAGGTGATGACTAACAAGATGGTCAGGTTGCTGTACATCTGTCTTCTGGTGGCTTTACTGTCTTGTATGTTCCGTTGGGCAACATTGACTCTGGGCAGCAAGAAAGGAGAAGGAACTTCCCTTGATGCTGCCAAACCACATGAGTTATGCTCGACAGTATCGCGGAGTGACTCACAGGATGATATGCCAGCTATGTGACCATCTGAGCTGGGGCCTGGAGCCAGCTGGAGAGCACTGACCAGCTTGCTCAAGTTAACTCGTGCTTTCTTTGTTACTATCGTGCAGTCTCTTCAATGCCATGGCTGATGTCACCTGCATGTCCAGAAACAGCTGATGAAGCACTTGACTGTTGGTAGTCAGTATTGAGTCAATACCCTCAGCAAGGGTCAAGTATTGAAATATATGAGGAGGAGCGAGAGTGGGATTCACCTTGAGATGAACCAAAAAGGATCTCTTCCACTTGCCCTGTGTCAGAGCTCTTGGGATGATTTAACATAGCAAAAAATGCAAGAGGTTAATAACACCACCTGTATTATTGCAAATGCTTTTCCAGATAGAAGACATTGTTTTCATGTCATTATTCATATAGTACAACAGCTGTAGTATTATAGCCTCTTTTATCCCACAGCTTTGTAAGGGCAGGGAAAGCTTGCTGTGTGCAGTTGTGGCACTCTCAGGTTGCTGAAAGCCCTAGCTTCATTTATCTTCAGCTCCTTGGAAGTGCTGATGGCCATCAGCCAGGCTGCAAAAGATAGCTGTGAGGTGAGGGTGTTCATGGCACTCTTTTCTGGCTGCAGCTAGGAGGGATGTGGTGACGAGCTGGGCATGCAGCACATGGACCCTGGCTGTGCACACCTGAGAACACGGAGGGGAAGCTTTGCCATGCGTCTGTTTTAATATTTAGGGTTTAGAGACAAATAGCTGCATTGGGCTCACAACAAGTGTGTCAGTCCTGCACATGGGAATGCTGCCCAGAAGTTTGTAAATGTGCCAGCAATTCTTATTTCAAGTGCTCGGATAGGTCATGTCTCTCCTAACTGACTGAGCTGCGTGCCTGCTGCCTTGCATATCCTCCCTGTGTCTGACTGACACCGCCGTGGGCATCCAGGAAATCCTTTCCACTGAGTCATAGAAGGGACCCTGTTGTGTAACACAGGGTTTTCACTCCATCATGGCTTCAACACAGGATTAGGACAGCATCTGCGTTTTCCCTAAACTAATCTTCAAGTATGCTAGTGGGGTCACAGCAGCCTGGCTTCACGGGGGTGTCCCTGACAGTGTAAAAGGAATTAAAAAGAACAGTGAAGACCTGCTTTGCAGGAATGAGCAACAGCCACAGGACTTGCCAGGGAGAGCCAGCAGACTCCAGCTCACAGCTGCTTCCCATCACTTCCATTTCCTGGATAATGGCGTTCATTTCCTTCCAGATTTTACTTGCCTGGGAACACAGTAACATCTGTTCCTCCAGGTTTCATGAAAGATGAAATTGCTTATGGCAGAAAATACTTTTGAAAGTTGTTTTGTCTATTTCTTTTGTTTTGTTCTCAGAGCAGTGAGGTTTATCTCTAAAAGACCATTATAAAAATGATAAGCTAGCCTTGCCTCTGTGCTTTGCTTTTTGCTAAACGATTTCTGCTCTGACTTTCTCACCACACCAGATCCAAATACCCATCTTCCTGCTGTTCAGGGGAGCAGGCAGAGCACCTGGCTGTGTTCATGCCAGGAGCAGTGCTCCAGTGTGCTGCCTCGTGTCACACAAATGCTGGACAGATTGGCACTGCCACGATGATATACTGTGCTGTAGCCAATTCTGCTGAGGATGCATAAAATGCTATAGAAAATAACCTTTCCTATGCAAAGATATGTTCAATCTGCTGCACTAATGAAAGCTAAAACCACAAAGGTTCAAAACCTTGAAAAATGTCTTTAAATGGCTGCTTTTCTGTCTTAGTTGCACTCAGATTTCTGGATATTTTTTTTTAGTGGAATATGGCATAGTCCATCTCTATAGGATCACTTATGGAACTGAGAACTCTTTTAAATTATTTTTTTTTCTTTTTGCATAAACCTAAAACTAATTAGCTTTGTTAAAAATTCTACACACCCCATGGTTACCAGTAGCATCATTCTTCATCACTTTTCTCTTCTTGTCACTTCATTATTTTATGGTTAAAAGAGTATGTAATTCTGTAGAAAGGAAGAGTAAAGTAGTCAAGAATCATTTTGCTCTCATGCAGTCCAATTCTAAAGCATTTGAAGCTCTGAGCTCTCTTATTGTCTTCAGTGAGGAGCTTCATGATACCTTTGAGGAAGGCATTTATACAAATGACCTCTCTCTTGGGGCATTGCATGGCCTTTGCACACAAACAGAGGTGACCCAGTGGACTGTTTCCCAGGAGAGCCCTTTCTGCTCCAGAGAGAGTACCCTGACATCCTTCTGCCCACTCTGCTTTGAGATAATGTATAACAGATTGCCAGACCGTTTGGGAATAATCTTCTCCATCCATTTGCAGCTCGGATCTGAAAGCCTTTGAGAGCTGAAGGTTAAGCAGTTCGAGTTCCGGCTGGAAGACGCAGGCTGACTTTAGAGTGAACTCTAAAATAGGCACTCAAAGGTTACACCTGTACCCTCGTGGCACAGCTGTGTGTTACCCATGCCCTTGAACTGAGAAGGTAGCAGAGGTATGGAGAAACTAGCTCTGTCCTGCTACAGGCAAACTGAAGCCAGTCTGCTCTGCTGCTGCTCTTTTTAGAGCACTTCCGGCTGGAAGACGCAGGCTGACTTTAGAGTGAACTCTAAAATAGGCACTCAAAGGTTACACCTGTACCCTCGTGGCACAGCTGTGTGTTACCCATGCCCTTGAACTGAGAAGGTAGCAGAGGTATGGAGAAACTAGCTCTGTCCTGCTACAGGCAAACTGAAGCCAGTCTGCTCTGCTGCTGCTCTTTTTAGAGCACTCCCAATGTCTTTTTTTAGCAGGACTTAACTGAGGGTTTGGTTGTGTCTGTCTGTCTGGGTGACAGCCACCCAGTGACCATGCTGCTTCTACCCTTCATCTCATGCAGGCATTGCTCTTCCAGTTTTAAAGCTGCAAGTCTCAATAAATGTGGCCTAAACATTACAAGTGTGCAAGGGACAGAAACAAGCAGGCAGAGGAGCACAGCTGAAATGCTATTAAAGGTGCTCATTCCTTTTCTCGTCTCTGTAATGTTTAATTGACAGTGTTGGAGCCAATTATGTGCAATCTATTCAGGGATGCAAAAAAAAGGCTACCAATCTTTTTTCAGAACTACTGTGTGGGAAGAGCACAGTTCCCTACGGTTTTCTTTTTCCACACAACCACTTATCCTGAGCAGGGCTGAATGCTGTTTGGCTGGGGTGTGCAGGGCACCCAGGACCCAGCCAAATCCTCAGGAAATGACCAGCAGCATTCCACCACACACAGCCTTCTGCTTTTCCTGAAGTACAGGGTCATTGGGCTGAGCTGGTGGATGTTTCAGTTCATTAACTTCATAAGTTAATGGTTCTCGTTACTCAAATTAGTATTGAGATGTAAATTAACCTTTTCCCTCTTATCAGTTAAATAAAGGGTATAATCTCTATATTCAGGAAGTTTCTAGAAGATTATTACTCAGTAGCATGTGGTTTTGATTATTTCCAGTTCTAGTAATCATTAACAACTACTGGAGTTTAAGAATTACATTGTGTTTCAAAGGGTGGAATTTATTTGGCTTTACACCAAGGCAGGTGAAATAAGCTCTGCTCAGCAGTTATTACCTTTGTCTTCAATCATACTGCTGTGTAGAGAGGCAATACATTCTACTGCTTGTGCTTTTTCAACTCCAAATTTCACCTTTGCTGTTAAGAAAATATGTTGATATATCAAACAATGTAACTAATAGGCAACGCAGAACAAAATGAGTCACTATTTAAGCTTTTTTTTTTTTTTTAGATTATGCTTTCTCTAATAGAGTATAAAAACCAAAAGACAGAGATACAGCTTATAAAATAGATAACCAGAGGAAAATCTTGGAGAAAGGTACAAGGTGAGGTAAACTGAATAGAAGTATTGCATCAAAATACTCATAATGAAAGTCCAAGAAATAAAACAAGTATAACTTCTTGATTAAACATGAATAATAGGAAGACATCTGCCCTATCCTGAGGGTTTGTGACTCTGCTACAGCCATGATGCAGTAAGTCAGAGCTGGGGAGGAAAGAGAAAGGTGGCTGGATGATGTTCTCCTAACCATAGGCACACGGATAATTGCATATGTATTCTCTGCACAACTTCTGGCCCAACATACTCGACGTAGTTCATTTTTCACTTATTGCCTTAGAGTCTTTTTAGCCTAAAATATCCTCCCAACCCTCCCTATTTGCTTGTCTATTCCAATGTTCTCTGATGATGTTTAAGCAGAGCCAATCCTCAAGTGTTTAATGAGACTTTAGTCTAACACAGCATATATAGCAAAGAGCCTGAAGACAAAACTAAATTTCCTCTTTAATGGACTACTGGTAGAGTCAATTAGATGTGTTGTTGAATTAGGCCCATGATGTCTTGGGTTATTTCTGTAGGGTATTATAAGGTTACTTTGTGTGCAAGTATGTGACAGAATAATGGATGTTCTAGTAATTCCAGAACTGCTTATACTTCCAACTCAAATCAATATAACCATATTATCCAGACAGACAACTGGTTTGGCTTCATGCTTTATTATGGGGATATCTACTTGCCTGAAGCTCTGTTCTTTGATCAAGCAACCAGATGAACTTTATCTAAAATATTCCAAATATCCAAGCCCTTGGTCATCATTTAAAAACTGCCTGTGACAGGAAGGCTGTGAAGCCTGTTGTCCAACAACATACCTTTCCTGTATACAAGGCCAAGTATACAAAGACAAGCAAAATTACCAACATTTCTTGGCTACTGCTCTTCCTTTGAGCCATCCTATGACATGTCTAATTCAAAGCACCTCAAGACATGTTTCACACACTTACTATATGAAACTCATTTTTCTCAAAGAAGTGAATGACGACCTGTCAACTTTTAACCCAAGTTGCTTCACTTCCGTGTTTTACAACGTGACCCAATTCAGTCTCAGGACAGCTGTGAGGGAGTGATAAGACATGGCATATACGTGGGAACAAGTGATGTTGCCACCAGAGATCATGTAATGTTAAAAACACTTCCAATTTCAACAGCACAACCCAGTCAGTTGAGGTAAAAGCCCAAATAATTTGGTCTAATACTGCTAGTGCTAAAAATACTATTCAAAAGGTAGAGTTTCTTTTCTAGTATGTTCTCCCACAAACTCCTGATTTCAGTGAGAGCTGTTTCAAGGCCTGTCTGAAGAGATGGAGCACTATGGAGCAGTTAAGTGACAGCAGTTAGTTCTAAAGAAACACAAATTTTGGGATTTCAAAAATGCCTAAGAAAAATCTTCAGTGTTTGTCTTCTTGGAATTTAGAATGAACATGCACACATTTAAGCACTAAACTGGTTATTAGCAAAAGCACATATTTAATCCAGGCTAATTTACAATTTAGAGCTCTACTTTTTTAATCTTTGAATCCAGTTTTGCAAAGCTTCAGTCCCCTGGCCTACTGTTGTGGAACTGTTCAAAAGTCCTTGTCTAAACATTAAATACCCTTGAAGTGTGATGGTACATCATGTGCTAGTGGAAGTGCTGCTAGTCTTTCTCCCTTTCACCTCCTTGAGAAAGTTGCATGTTGGTTAAGAGAGAATTAGATGTGGGGGGAAGAGGGAAATCTTTCAAGGTTACATCCTTCAAGAATTCAAAAACATTGTCTGTTTTCCCATTATTCTTGTTGGGACTGGTTTTTTTTAAGTCAACAGGAGACTGAAAGGAGACTTGCAACTCATGGCAGTTGCAAAGGAAGGTTAAGCCCTAAGTCACCTGAAGTGTATATTCCTCTTCCTTCAGTGCAGCAACTGAAATGAGAGGGTGCCAAAAACATCAGGGCCAAAGGAGACTTGTGGTTTTGCTTATTAGTTTGCCATTTCAGCGGTAGTGGGGTTTAGTTGAAGCTAGTGTTACACCCTGCACTTGATTGGAATGGTTTCTCTGTACTCCAGAGGAGCCTTCTGGAGGCTGGAGACTATAAAACTATTTGGATTACCATGTATGATGAGACAGTTTCTGTTACAGTCTGACTGACTGTTTTGCTTGCTTGATTTTACTTTGCTCTGTTTATCTCCAGGATGGGTAGCCCTGCTACTAAGCCTGGGGTTTTGTAAGCTTAAGCTTCCACATGGCCACAAGTAATTTCAACCTGAATTTGTGAACGGGTAAAGCCAGAGCTTTTCCTACATGGGACCATTAAATAGGATTCACTTGTATCCCTTTGCCTGAGAGACTGCACCTCTCCAAGTATCTTTTTAAGGTGCTGGAATTTAGAGCTGTAAGCAACCAGCTTACAGTGAGCTGTGGCTGCAGCACACACTTCTGATGGCTTCTCCATCACTTCAGGGCTGGGGTGGCACATGCAGATCATAGAATCACAGAATGGTTTGGAAGGGACCTTAAAGATCATCTGGTTCCAACCCCCCTGCCATAGGCAGGGACACTAGGCCCGGGTGCTCAAAGCCTCATCCAAACTGCCCCTGAACACTTTCAGGGATGGGGCATCAGCAATTCCTCTGTGCAACCTGTGCCAGTGCCTCACCACCCTGGCAGTGAAGAGTTTCTTCCTAATATCTAATCTAAACCTGCCCTCTGTTAGTTTGAAGCCATTTCCCCTTGTTCTATCACTGCCTGTTCTTGTTAAAAGTCCCTCCCTGTGTTTCCTCTTAGGTCCCTTTAGGTACTGGCATTAATGGTCAGGCAGTGATCGCCCAGTGCTGCGGAGCCTTGTACCTGATGACTTGGCTTGTGGTCAGCCTAAGTGCTCCAAACTTTGCTTAAATGCAGGCAGCAATTTTACATGTCTGTTCTTAAGAGCAGCTAGGCATGAATTCACAGACTCCCCTGAGTGCTCCCACACGTGCTCATCACAGACATCTGGGATATGATGGAACAGTCAGATGATGTTTCTATTTGCTTGCACAAGGTTACCAAGGCTAATATTTGAGAATTGGGAACACAAACAGATGATCCAAATTTGCTCCCAACTCCCTGACCTCCTGTGGTATCAAGCCCTGGACTGCAGTTTGAGAGATGCCATCAGAATTAAGCATTAAATATGATTGTGGGCAGAATGTATGGAGTATGTAACGCTATGATTTAGGCATATTATAGTGCAAATGACATGCAGTGTGCTGGGTGCAGCAGAGAATATTCTCTGCTAGGTAAGCTCTTGGCTTCTGAAGGAGAATGAGTAAAGAATTTTACATCTGAAAAATGCTATACCTGACAATGAACATGAGGAACTATAGTGCTTTCTCAGTGGCCAAGATGAAAGGAAATAGGTTAACAAATAGAGTAATAGGAAAAAATTGCTCCAGTCTTTGCAGATCATGTCAATAACCCTACTTTTGTGATTTGCTTGCTGTGTCATATAGCCTAGAACACATCATATATTATCTGTTAGTCATGCTAGGAATGTCCCTTGTAGTCTCTTTTCATGTCAGTCTCAGCAAATCCTCCAAATATTCCTGCCTTTGAATTAATTCTTCACTGCCCCTGTTTGCCTGGAATGTGAGTGATGAGAAATGAGCTATGAACTCATTGATGCACTGCACAGGGAAGGCATTTTTAATTTCATTTTTTTTTGCTTGTCACTTGAGGTCACTCCCTCAACTATTACCTTCCAGTTAAATTATTACTCTGAATATCTTCCTCCTTGTTGGATTTCTGAGTTATTATGCCCAAGCATTTGAACCTTCATTTTCTTAGATTAAATAGTAACTATTTACTGCTTATGCTTCTATGTTCACAGGAAGCTGTTCCATATCCTCTGTACAATGCAACAGGGAATGTTTCTAGTGACTTAGCACCTTTCATTTGAGTCAACAGCAAAATGTGACTGAAATGTGCAGCAAGTTAGCCTCGCAAAAGAAAAAGATATTTTTAGGAACTGCTGCCAGAATTAGTAGAAATGCTTGAATAGAAAATAGTTATGTCTGGTCCTTAGTTCTCTTTTGGAAAGCATTACCCAGCAACAAATTAAATGGAGCCAACATAACCCTTTAAAATAGCAAAGTAAACAGTTCATGTCGTAGTCAAGATAATCCTTAATTTCTGCTGCTTATCTGAGATCTGCCTTGCTGATCTGATGGGAGGATTTAACCTTCCTGAAAGCTGTTATCAGTGTATGTGCTTGAACTGGGAAGACCTCTTTCCACCTGCTTTTCAGAGCCCTTTCTCCTAGGAGATTAATGCTGCTATACTCCTTTTAGAAAGGAAAACCTCTGAAATATGGATTATTTTTAGAGGGATATACTAGGAATATATTGCTTAAGGGAAATACTTAAAAAATAATGCCTATTGAAAAGACCCACTTTTTTCTTTACAGAATCATCTTGATGTCTTAAATTATCATAATTTTTGTCTTATAAAAGAACATTTATGGTTGTAGAAATTAAAAAGAGAATAATTGGCTTATAGTTACTGCTGGTTCTGTAACCAACTCAAAATAAAAGCTACAGGGAATTTTAATTTCCAATTTCAAACTTCTTAGCACAAAATGGTTTTGGTTTGTTGGAAACCATTTTGTAATTTTCTGTTTCTCTTGGGATACAGTGTGAAACACAGAATGGCAGAGCAGATGGTGTGTCTTCTCTTTCCAAAGAGACGAGTAATATCCCTCTGTTCAAGGGGGAAGTCTAAAGGGGCTTTCACTAAGATGTGGGAAAGCCCAGTCTAACATCTGGATCAAAACAAAAACTGGAGTTAGTTTAACAGGTTTAATGTATAATACTTTTCAGAAGCAAATGGCTGTATTTCTGATGCTATTTTTACTACATTTATTCTGCCTTATTTTAAAGGCAAAAAGAAAAATCCATCTTTAGATTAAGGCTCTCTAGTGTACCTGTGCCATGGGGAGGAGGGGAGAGAAAATCACTGGGTGAAACGTCTCAGGCTTAGTCATAGTATGAGCAAGTAGTAATGGCCTGAATTATGCAGCAAAAGTTCTCAGAATAGGGAATGAGTCACTATTGCCCTTGAACTTTGTGGATCTGAAACTATATTTATCATTTTGCATTGTTCCCAAGCTGTGTATTTGCAGTTCCACATACAGAGCAACTTGCATTTTCTGCCCTCAAGAGCTAAACCACACACAAGGGAATTTCCAGAGAGAAAATTTGAGGATTAATTTATTTGAGTTTTAAGAAGGGCTTTATTGAAGAGTACTTCCATTGGGAGGGTACTGATAGGAAGGTAATACTAAAAGAAATAAGGCAAGAGCATATGCAGTAGAAAAAAAAGGAAATGAGTAAAATGAAAGAGTTCATGTAGGGTCAGGAATGTGTAATACAGGGTACTGTCACGAGAGGCAAATATTTTTGTGAATGTACTAGTTTTTTGCTTCCTTCCCACCACCTTATCTGCAATGCTTTGAACAGAAACCGGAGAACTACAAGGAAAGGTCCAGATCATTGCATTTTGCATTCTTCCTCTTCTTCCCCCACTACAGCATAAAAGATGAATTAGACAAGTTTTTGAACCAGGTCGTGGCTGAACAGCTGGCTTGGAAAGAGCATAGCTGCCACACCAAAAAACCACCTTGGCACTAAAATTCAGAGGGGAATTGTCTAGTGTCTGCAGAACTGTGTGCTCAATTAGTGACCAAATGCACAGCCTGGAAACATGCTCACTGTCTCTGGTCTTCCATCAGCAGCCTCTGTGGAGAGAATGGAAAAGGTTGAGAGATTTCTATCTTTAGAGTATTTTACATAACGGGATTTTAAAAATGAGAAATATTATTACTGGGTGGCAGGATAAAAGAGGCAGTGTTGGCTTGCCAAAAAGACTTAGAAAATGGAAAACCAAAATTAATTCCAGGAAATATAATAGGTAACATAATAAGTATGTGAGAACTGCAGGTACTTTGCATTTTTGTATGTGAAGTAACTGCAGCACAGGATTACACATCCCACACTGGTATTTCAAGTTTGCTTGTTCAGTGGGAAGGAAAACCATTGGTGCACAGAGGCTCACTTTATAGGCATAGATTATCAGCTATCTTTAAATGTGTTTCCAAAAGCCTTCATGGCTGTTGTGACAATTTATTAGCATAGGGAACTCCTGTGGGTATTTGTGCTGTGGTGAAAGTATAAGCATAAGCAAGGGCTCCATGTCTATTTGTGATTATCTCACAGTGCATGGAAAGCAGGTAACAAACCCCTCTGTTTTATGGGGATCTTTAAGAGCAACTCACTACGCCTAGACAGCTGAAATTTTCAATCTGGGGGGTGGTGGGAAACAAAATATCAGTATCTTCAGAGGAAAACATTCCCAATAATGTGTGCAGCAAGATCATTTAAACTTAGAACTACAACTTCTCCACCCCCACTTCTGCCAAACATACTAAACATACCAGAAGAAATAAACCTCAGTACTTGGGGAAATTGTTCACAAGGAAATTTAGCAGTAACAGATTCACAGCTCCACAAGTATTTACATTTTTGCTCAGAAAATTATGGTTCCTGAAGTGAGGAAGCTAGTGGCAATTTAAAAACTGGTTCGCATGTTAGCTTTACTGATGAAGTAAGATGCCAAGACATCGCCTCTTCTACTGTTACCTATAACGGATACAATTTACTAACGTAGATTTGCACTCATCTAGGGCAAATTTAGCAACTGGTTACATGAGCAAGGAATTTCACCAAGTAACCGCAAAAACTGTGACTTCGAAAATGCTATATGCCAGCAGCTGTGACAGAGGCTTGAGTGTATGTAAGCAGTGACATTTACACCTTGTTTGAAACCCTGCAGTTATTTTCTGCTACTCTTCCCACTTTAGCCTTCCGCTACTATGGGTCAGTGGTTCCCAAACTGAGACCCTGTAGATAAGCAGCAGCAAAATGTTCACACTGACTAAATGTTTGATGGTGAACATGAAGAACAGCTGCATTCAGTTTATCTAGGCGTCCAGGTGGTTGACTTTTGTCTTTTTGTGCTCGGTTTTCTTTTTGAACTCGTATGTATACCTCCACCGTGAGTTTTGGCAACGAGTTTTGAGTTACGTTTGTACTGAATACACGTGGAAACCCCTTATTAAGCTCTGCTCATAGCCAGAAGCTTTTGGCCCAAAGAATTTAGGAACTAGCGTTCCAGCCGAGGGTATTTCCAGCACGATCCCGTGCCTCGAGTCCTTTCCGAGTGCCAGGCGGGCAGGACGGAGTGGCTGGCGCATCCCTGCGCATCCTGCCCGCATGGCAGAGCGGGTGCGCTCCATCGGCAGAAACACGCGGCTTTGGAACGGCCTCAGGCACGGCAGCCTCGACCCAACGGCCGCACAGCGAGAGAGCGAGGGAGGGAAGAAGGGAGAGAGGAGGGAAGAGAGCGGGGAAGAGAAGGAGGAAGAGAGGGAGG
>NW_008656785.1:0-1522 GCF_000695815.1 Acanthisitta chloris | reverse complement strand
TTCTGTCTATCCAAACTCCCAGGTTCCATTCTGCCTGGTTCCCTCCAGCCACTCTGTCCCCAGCCTGGAGTGCTGCATGGGATTATTGAAAATGCATGGAGATGTTCTTTATACAACAGTACAACTGTGTAAGGCAACAGTTGGATACCAGAGGAATATGGTACCCAAACCTCTGCAGCACACCAGGTGTAGTAGAACTATAACATTATATCTGACTATATTTGCATCATCCATCTCTCTATATCCCATTCCATCATGTCCCAGCTTGGCTTTTCATTATACGGCAGAAATTCTATTAAAATAAGGGAATAGCAGGAATTTTTACTGGATCAGATCTGTAACGAGCTCAGAAATTGTGATGGAAATCCATGCACACATCTCATGAACATTTATGCACCCACACACAACCCTAGTCTGTGGATTGAGGCAGAATTTACCAAGCTCATGTTTGCATCAGCAGCACTGAAATTCAAACCCAGAAACAGTTCTCAACTCCCAAATAATGTGAAATTTCACAAGGTTTGGTGAGATGTATAACAGAAGATGTGGTGTTTCAAAAGAAAGGACTAGAACACACACTGGTACCTTAACTTCTTTAAACAGCAAAACATGAAGTTTCCATCTCATAAGCAACACAGTAAGACTTTCCAGGAGATGATGTTACTGTCAACATGCATGTTTTATTTATGATTTTGGGGTAGAAATTTACCATTAGAATGCATAACTCTGTTCTATAACCACGTGAAAATTTAGTTTAGAGGGCCAACACTTCCTAAGTTGAACTTGTTCGGGGGGGTTTTTTGTTTGTTGTTGTCACTGGTTTGTGTTCAGTTGGTTTTTTTCTTTTTTAAAAAGGTAATTAAATCTGTATTACTTATTAATTTTAAAGATTGTCTTATATGTTTAATTCAGCTTTACTGCAGAAACTTAGAAATACATCCCATGCAATATTTTTTTAAACTGAGCTAGGCAGTTTGCAATCATAAATTCATTCAGTTTTATTTTGTACACAGACACATAAATGTAAATTAAATCTAAAATAAACCGTGTAACTTGTTTCTTCTTATACAGTCATGCACTGAAATGATGAGAACAGACTTTAATTGCTCTAAATAAAAATACATCACTATAAAAGATTTAATTGGGTTTGTTGGAGTTTACACTGTGTCAAAGAGGTAAAAAATTACAGAGTTTCATGTTGTGTAGACACTGAGAGTCCTATTTGATTATTAGCCTTTACCTGTAAAATGGCCTGGAGTGTCTTTCATTTCAAACAAGAAAATCACATATGTTGTTGTGTATATCAAAATAAAGTTTCCACCTCTCACAGCATACGCATGTCCTTCCTTCCTTAGAAATTAAGATCAGCGACCAAAGCCTCAGTTGGGCAAAAAAATTATAACAACTGGTAAAAAATCCTGTATTACTTATAGGAAGTGTTAAATTAATAGTTCTTAGAGAGTTCTAAAGGGCTTTGCAGTGTAATGAGTACTATGATGCAGAGAGAAAATTAGTTTCACAT
>NW_008656784.1:569-782 GCF_000695815.1 Acanthisitta chloris | reverse complement strand
GTCTCTCCAGCAGCGCAGACACCGCACGGACCCCCAAGGCCTCGTCCCCCGAAACCCCCACGAACTGCAGCAGGAGCCACGAGGCCTCCAGGGCATGGCCTGGGGTACGGGGGGGTCCCCCCAAAATCGGGGGGTCAGGGACCCCCAAAATCGGGGGCTCAGGGACCCCCAAAACCAGCACTTCCCTCCCCAAAACTGCCCACATCACAATAG
>NW_008656784.1:0-202 GCF_000695815.1 Acanthisitta chloris | reverse complement strand
CCCCCCAAAACTGCCCCAAACCCACTCAGTTTAACCTCCCCAAAAATCATCTTCCATCCATCCCCAAACTCTGTGTCCCCCCCAAATTTAGGGTGTCCCCCCCAACTTCAGGGTCTTCCCAAATTCAGGGTTCTCCCCCAATGTGGGGGTGTCCCCTCCAAATAATTCAGGGACTTCCAATTTGGGGGCTCAGGGACCCCCA
>NW_008656783.1:0-1753 GCF_000695815.1 Acanthisitta chloris | reverse complement strand
CAGTCACTCCGCCCCGACCCTCCCTCGCTCCTCCTCACCCTCTTCCCTCCTCCTCACCCTCTTCCCTCCTCTCACCCTCCTCCCTCTGCAGCGAGGCTCAACAACTGGCCCCCACTGCCCTCCTTCTGCCCGGTCAAGCCTTGCTTCTACCAGGACATCCCCGTGGAGATCCCTGCTGACTTCCAGAAGACAGTTACCACCATGTATTACCTCTGGATGGGTGAGTCTCTGGGGGAATCCCAGGGCAGACCCTGGGCCGTGGCAGAGGAATGAGCATCCTGTGCTGCAGCTCAGGGAAATTGGGATGAACTGGTGGTGCCAGGTCGGGAAGAGGAGGCTCACTGCTGTTTACAACTCCCTGACAGGAGGTTGTAGCCAGGTGGGGGTTGGCCTCTTTTTCCAGGCAACAACAACAGCTCAGGTTCCTGACTATGTTCTCTCTCTCTCAGCTAGCACCATTACTCTCTTCCTGAACTTCTTGTCCTCGCTGGCCTGGTTCTGTGTGGATCCCTCATCTGGCTCTGGGTTTGGCCTCTCCATCCTCTGGGCTCTGCTCTACACTCCCTGCTCCTTTGTCTGCTGGTATCGGCCCATGTACAAAGCTTTCAGGTATGTGTTTCAGCTGTGTACACCTGCTCCAGCTCCCCGGGTGCCAGGCAGCTCAGCTGGGCAGTGCCAGGGGCAGTGCTGACAGTGTCCCAGCTCCCTGGGGCCTCTGGCTCTGTGGTTCCACACTGGGCCACCTGTTCCCCTCTCTTTAAGCGAGGTTTGAGAGCTCTTCCCTGTGGCTTAACCTCACCTTGTCTTGTCCTCCCAGGAGCGACAGTTCCTTCAACTTCTTTGTCTTCTTCTTCGTCTTCTTTGCCCAGAATGTGATGTATGTGCTGCAGGCCATTGGCATCCCAAACTGGGGATTCAGGTGCGCCGTGGGCCCTCCCTGGGCTGGTTGAGGACCCTGGAAAGGCAGGAGGAGGGTGGGGAATTGGGAAGCTGGGGACAACAGCCTGTTGTTTTGCAGTGGTTGGATCCTGAGCCTGATAGCTCTGCGCCAGAACACGGCCGTGGCCGTGATGATGATCCTGGTGTCCTTGTCCTTCACCGCTGTGGCTGTGTTGGGCATCATCATGCTGAAAAAGGTGTGTTTGGATCGAAGCTCAGGGCCAGAGCCCCAACTCTGGGGGGAGGAGGGCAGGTTTGGGTTGTCACAGGAGCTAGGGGTGTTTAGCCTGGAGGAGGTTCAGGGGGGACCTTATTGCTGTCTACAACTCTGAAAGGAGCTTGTAGCCAGGTGGGGGTTAGACTCTTCTCCCAGGCAACGAGTGGCAGGATGAGAGGGCATAGTCTCAAACTGTGCTAGGGGAGGTTTAAGTTAGCCATTAGGAAGAATTTCTTTGCAGAAAGGGTGATTAGTCCTTGGAATGTGCTGACCGGGGAGGTGGTGGAGTCACCATCCCCGGAGAGGTTTAAGGACAGACTGGACGTGGCACTTAGTGCTGTGGTCTGGTTGACAGGGTGGTATTAGGTCACGGGTTGGACTCGATGATCTCAGAGGTCTTTTCCAACCTTAATGACTCTGTGTGTGAGATTCTGTGTCCCTCACTCAGCTGTGCCACAGGTCCCTGTGCCCTTTGCTACTCAAAGGCTCAGCAGATCTCAGAGGCCTTTGCCAACCTGATAGATTGTGGCCATGAGTAGGTCCTGCAGCCCCAGCCCTGACCCCCAGCCTGTTCCTGCCCTCCAGATCCACTCCCTG
>NW_008656782.1:0-1065 GCF_000695815.1 Acanthisitta chloris | reverse complement strand
CCACTACCGTTCTCAGCACACTTTACAGATAAAATAAACAAATGGGTAGCAGTTACACTTAGGGTTTGCACACTTTAACTGTATATCGCTTGTTTAGAGCATAGGACAATTACTTTCATTCCTGTATGGATTTTATTTCTACCGGGATTACCCCTGAGTCCATCGGTGATTATTTGCATCCTTTATACTCTTTTAAGTTTCATCTTTAGGTCTCCAGGTTAGCTTTGGTCTATCTCCCAGGAGCAGTCTCTTAGGGGTCCTTTCACTCGACTCGCGTGGGTCCACCCCTTCTCGGCAGTCCTGATGGCAGTTTCTGTGGTAAGCAAAACAAGATAGGGTCCTTCCCAGCGGGGGGTTAGTGAGGTCTCTTTCCAGGATTTAATTAAAACTTCATCCCCTGTTTTTATATTATGCATGGCTATGTCAAAGGGGGGTCGTTGGACTATTAGGCCCCTTTTCCGTATCTGTTCCCTCCGAGCCATCAATTGGGTCATATAAGGTTTGATCTGTAAACTCCCATGTTGGGGGTGATCTTGTGGGATTTCTAAATAATACGGCATCCCATATAACATTTCAAAAGGGGAAATCCCAACGTCGGTTCTTGGCTGTGTCCTTATATTTAATAAGGCTAGGGGAAGGCACTTGACCCATGACATTTTCATTTCGAGCATTAGTTTTGTAAGCTGTTTCTTTATTTCCTCGTTCATCCTCTCTACTCTCCCTGAACTCTGTGGATGCCATGGGGTGTGATATTCCCATTTGGTTCCTAAGGAGGAGAGAGCTTCTCTTGCTACCCTGGATACAAAATGTGGACCCCTGTCAGAGTCTATTACTTCAATAGATCCATATCTTGAAATTATATTTTCCAGTAGTACCTTTACTACGGTTTGGGCTGTGGCTCTCGCGGTGGGGAATGCTTCCACAAAGGAGGTTAGATGATCTATGATCACTAATAAGTACTTATATCGTCCCACCTTTGGGAGTTCAGTGAAGTCTATTTGGATTTTAGCAAATGGCCTATGGGCTAATTCCCTCCCTCCTGCGGGCCTTTCCCTTAGGTGATGT
>NW_008656781.1:0-550 GCF_000695815.1 Acanthisitta chloris | reverse complement strand
TGTCAGGACTACTGGTGTAGGTCTATAACTCTTTTAAGCAACTCATGACAGAAAAAAACCCCACTGAAAACAAAACACATCCCCAAACCCTTCAGATTAGAGTAGTTGCAAAAGTTTAAAAAATAATAAAGAATTTATTATTAAAGAATTATCTATTTCAAAATAACAAAGACTAAACAAATTTCCAAAGAAGCAGCCAGAACTTCCCTTTGTCATCTCCATTTCAACTTTCAGAACAGCCTCCTAAGAGCTAACAGATAATCCAGTGCCATTTCTGAAGGAAGCAAACATTATTCTGATGAAAGATTCCTGTGACTTTTCTTCTGCAAGCTGGTAAATTTGAACTGAATAGCAATGAGTATGTGCTGAGTCTAATAATTGTGACAGGAGCTCTTACAGAGACTCAAGTCTAAGAGTGCTTCAAAGATGTTTCTTTTCACCTTCAGCACAGAGCTGGGGTCTAGCCTTCACCAGCATCAGAAAGTTTCACTTGGGACCACACAGAAGAGTTTTGAGTACACTGCTGAGAGTCCACCCCAAACACAGCCAC
>NW_008656780.1:2629-10451 GCF_000695815.1 Acanthisitta chloris | reverse complement strand
TCTGAAGATCCTAAGGAATGGTCTCAGAGCAAAGGGAAATGGTGTGAGGATCCTAAGGAATGGTCTCAGGGCGAGGGGAAATGGTGTGAGCTCCTTAAGGAATGGTTTCAGAGTGAGGGGAAATGGTGTGAGCACCCTAAGGAATGGTCTCAGGGCAAAGGGAAGTGGTGTGAGGACTCTGAGGACCCTAAGGAGTGGTCTGAAGATCCTAAGGAATGGTCTCAGGGCAAGGGGAAATGGTGTGAGGATCCTAAGGAATGGTCTGAAGGACCCTAAGGAATGGTCTTGGGGCACGAGGGAATGATCTCAGGGCAAGGAGAAATGGTCTGAGGACCCTAAGGAATGGTCTAAGCACCCTCAGGAATGGTTTTAGGGCGAGGGGAAATGGTCTCAGGGCAAGGGAGAATGGTCTGAGGATCCTAAGGAGTGGTCTCAGGGCACGAGGCGATGGACTCAGGACAAGGAGAAATGGTCTGAGGGTCCTAAGGAATGGTTTGAGGACCCTAAGGAATGGTCTCAGGGCAAGGGGAAATGGTTTGAGGACCTAAGGAATGGTCTTAGGGAGTGAAGGAATGGTCTGAAGACCCTAAAGAATGATCTCAGGGTGAGAGAGAATGGTCTGAAGTTGTGTCAAGGGAGGGTCAGGTTGGATATTAGAAGATGGTTCTTCCCCCAGAGAATGGTTTCAACAGTGATCCATCACAGGATCTGGCTGCACAGATCCCTCTGCTAGCACAAGCAAGGAGGGAAGAATCAGCAGTCCATACCCAGAGGTGTTTGGGCACTGAACAGCTCCCCAGGGCAGTGGTCACGGCCCCAAGGCTGACAGAGCTCCAGGAGTGTTTGGCCAATGCTCTCAGGCACAGGATGAATTGTTGGGGTGTCTGCAGGACAGGGGTTGGACTAGATGATCCTCAAAGGTTCCTTCCAACTCTGTAGTCTGTGTGTTACATTACCATTATGTTGGTTTCGGGTTTGTTGAGGGGTTTTATTTTTGCTGTTAAGGATATAAAAGTCTGTTGGCTGTCAGCACACACAAAAGATTTGTCTAAAGTCCTGTGTGAAGTTCAGTCAAAAATTGCTTTGAGCACTTGGTGGTTCTGAGGGTGCTCACACGAGGACACCCCCAAGGGATGGGGAAATGAGCAAAAGGAGCACAATGCAGATTTCTTGTCCGTTGCCACACTGCGAAACAAGTGCCTAGAAAATTGGGTTTATGACAGTAGCGGATGTGAAAGAGTAATTTGAACGTTTAGGTGCTGTATAAATGGTTAAATTGGCCTGTTAGGGAAGCTGTCTGATGGAGGAGTCCTGGGAGTGTTTCCCAAGCCAGTTCTCAGGAAATGGGGCAATTCTGGCCCTCATCAGTTGTGGGGAACCTCCCTGGGGAGCTTGGCAGAGCAGTTCCCCCTAATTCCTGATGTTTCTAACTCCCAGTGTCAGAATTCTGCTGGAGACTGGGGAATGCCCCCTCAGGGCAGCACGTGTGGATCCCGGTGCTTTTATTGGGCCTTTATGAGCCGGTCTGAAGTGTCTGCCAAGCTCCTCCTGGATTGGTTTTGTGTCTGCAGCTTTCCAAACTGGCCTCCCAGTTTGCTTTGCTCCAGCTCCCAGTGCTGTGCAGTCATCAGTGCTGGGAACTGCCGTGTCCTGGGCTTTGGAAATGCCTCTGGAGTGGCAGCCACAAACCCCACCTCGAGGGAAGGCTTTTTCCTGTTCCCTCAGTAGTGGAAATGCTCAGTGCTGTGAGTCAAGCGAGGAAAGCAGCAGCAGCAGCAGCTAGTTAAGACATCCGTGTGGCTTCCCCAGTCATTACTTTGGCAGCTGTTTAATCCCTGAGGTTGCCATTTGTAATGAGAATCCCAGCGTGATTTCGTGTTATCAGGAGATTAGAGCGCAGCCTGGGAACCAACAGGAGGACATTTCCTCAGCTCTGGAATCTCTGCCTGGCTGCAGGGAAGCTGTGCTGGAGCTTTGCATGGCTTTGCTTTAGCTGGGTGTGCTCACGGATGAAACAGGCTTTGGAGCTGAAATGAGCTTTATAAGGTAGGTGTACCCTCACTTGAGGTGTTTCCTGGGTGCTTTAGATGTTAAAAGTGTGTTTCCCTTCCCAAATTGGAGTCTGAATTCTGAGTCTTTGTTGATTGTTTGTCATGGTTGTCAAAATAACAATGGATGTGCAAGCTGCTTGGCTTGGGCTGTGCCAGAGCTGGAGCTGTACCTGGTCTGGCATGGTCTTTGGTGCTCTGCTGGACTTAACAGTGGCACAGAATCATGGAATGTTAGGGGTTGGGATGGAGCTTAGAGATCATCCAGCCCCAACCCCCTGCCCTGGACAGAGACACCTCCCACCAGAGCAGGTTGCTTAAGGCTTCATCCAGTCTGGCTTTGAACACTGCATCTCCTTAACCTGACAGCTTGTCTGATTCCCTTTCCTTAATTGACTCCTGTGGATCAAAGATGTGAAGGAGAGGAGAGTTGTGTGCAAAATGAGCTAAATGCCTTGTTGGGCCTTCAGCAGGGAGTTCTCTTGTACTGTGCCCAGTTTGCTTTGAGGAAGTGGTGGTTCCTACTGTTCTGCTTCCAGTTGTGCTTGCTGGAAAGCAGCATCAGGAATGGTGTGGCTGTCAGCTTGGGGCAGTGGAATGGCCTGGTGTGCACCATGAGCTCTGTGTGACCCAGGCAGCTGTTGATCTAAAACTCTTCTTAAAAGGAAACTGTATGTGTAGAGAAGTACTTTGATAACAGGTGTCTGGTCTGGGTACCCAAAATCCAACTTGGGTAAGAGCACCAAGGGTGAGCATTTCCTACCACCACTTTTCAGCTGAGGGTGGAGGAAGGTGCTAAATATTTTTACTGGAAAGGTTTCCTGCTTTTGGACCTTGTGTTGTGAGGAAGAGTCTGTAGGCTCCAGCTTTGAACTGCCCATGAGCATCAGTGGCTCTTTTTTCCTGCCTTTTGTCTGCCTTTTCCCGGTGACCTTTGAGGTTCATAGGTAGCAATTCCATGAGGAAATAAGGTGACTTATTTTTGCTGATGTCTGACAGAATAGCCAGAGCTTGGATGGAGTTCTTGGGAAAGGTCTCGATTGTCATTCTCACTCCCTACAGCCAGTGGTGAGAAGCACCTGGCTTTATCTTATAAAACCCAACAAACCAGACATTCTGTTCCCCAGAGCTGTCAGCTCTCCAGCTCTTGAGTGCCTTTTCACACCAGTTTGCTCTGCAAGGTCTTCAACCAGTCATTGCAGGAAATAAAAGCCACTCTGCTGTTGATTCACTCTGTTCCAGGCAGTAATGAAACTGTCGGTGCAGCCAGGGTGGGTTGGGTGTGAGGAGGTGGCATGGGCAGGGCTGTCTCTGCTGTGACTCTTCAGTGCAGAGCAGAAACCTGTGACCAGAGCTGGGAGTGCCAGGCTGTGGCTCTCTAGCCTCATGGTGGTTGTGGCAGCTCTACCACAGTCACACTGACAGATGCTCTTGGGTCCTTGTAGATCCAGCTCTGAGCTGCTTTCTGCTTCTGGAGGGCAGACCCAAGCCTGGCTAACCCTCTGCCTTCACTGGTGCTGCTGCCCCTGAGGCTGAGGGGATCTAACTGGGCTTCCAGTTGGTCAGGGCACAGCCACTTCCAAAAGTTGCTGTAGCTGCTCTCCCACACAGCAGTGCCAGGAGGGAGTGACTGGTCACTGTCAGGTTTGAACACCTCTCCATGGGTGGGATTTGAAGCAGAGGGATGTGCAGGAGTGAGGACTAGTAGTAGTGGTAGAGACCTAGTTGAGAGCAGGTTGAGGAGCAAGGCTGATGCTCAAAGCTAGTTGTGGTGACACATCCACATTTTGGCTCCGTGCTGGATGATTGACTTGTGAATTTACTGTGCTTTTCATTCATGAACTTCAATTTGCTGTTGTCTTGCAGGAATGACACCAAGGAAGATGTGTTTGTCCATCAGGTAAGATTTCCTTGAAACTCCAGCATGTCCTCTCTCTGAAACTGACTGTGCCTGAGCCATGTAAGTAGGACTGGAGTTGTGAGAGAGCCTCATCTTTTCACTGTGACTTGAACACAAACAGCTGTTTCTGTGTTGCATTGCAAGTAGAGCCTGATTGGCCTTGGGGGTTTGTATATCCACGTGAGGTGCGTGGGGCTGATGGTGTCCAGTGGTGGAACTGCACTGGCTGCCAGTGTGGGCAGTCAGGTTGCATTGTGGCATACAGTGGTTGAGTGAGCATCTGGAAATCGAGTTCAGCTAAAAGCTTGCAGCAGGGAGAGAAATTAATTGGGCTCTAAGAGGAATGAAGTGTCGGTGAAGTGGAAGCTAAAAGCTTGCAGCAGGGAGAGAAATTAATTGGGCTCTAAGAGGAATGAAGTGCCGGTGAAGTGGATTTTTTTTTTTTCTTAGACAAAAACTTTTATAGATGTTATTGCTCTAGGCTTTCAGTAAAAGTCGAAAAGCACTTTCATAGGGGATTTTTCAATTTAACAGCTATGTATCCTTACATCTAAGGTATGGTGAGCAGGTAAAGCTCTGGAAAACAGACCAGACTGCACACATACCACACCTGTGGATTACATCATGGAGCAGGTTGGCCTTAGTTTAGTCCTTTGACTTGCAAGGCTGTGATCAGCAATGCTTTTTACCCTTTTCTGGCTTAGGATCTCTTGTTGGGAAGAGTCCATGTGGAATACTTAGTGGAGCATGGTTTTCTCTGGAGTTAGGAGTATGCTGCTGATACTCTTAACACAAAGGGAGGGAAAAGCAACCTCTGGAAAGTGTGTTGTGTTTGATCTGTCAGCTCTCAGCTTCTTGCTTGTGCTGTGTCTAAATTAGCAGCTGTTGGAGGCATTGGTTTGTGAGATACTGTTGTGCAGTGGGTAGGGAGAGAGGCCAAATGACTTGCAGCTAGGGACACTGACCCTGCAGGGAATTTTTCACACCTGACTTGCAGGTAGGGTCACCTGTGAGTGACTTTGACTTACAGGTTGTGTTTCAGGCATTGTAACTACTGTTTCTGAAATCACACTTTGGCAATGGTTGGTTTGAATGTAATAATTTCTTACAGTAGAACAGTTTTAGGGGTCTAATCTGAGAGAATCAGCTGTGTGGTTTTTTCCCCTTCCCTGTTCTGCAGCTTGGGTCTCACAAAGAGCTGTTGGACTCAGCTGCTGTTGCCATCAGGCTTTCCCTAAAATCAGGGTTGTAGAGGCTGAGTCCTGTGGGCATGTTTTTCCCTAGAGTTTGTTCCATTTAGGAAAAAAAAACATAGTCCGGTTTTGCTGCAGGTCTTTTTTGTCCAAGTTGTTACACTTTTGTGTTGCTGCTGAGTGAAAGTGTTTGATAAGCAGAACATGACTGAGTGTATGGAGTATTAACTCATCTGTCAGAAATGCACCACAGGACTGCAGAGCTCCCAAAATTGGGTCTGTTCTAGTAGTGTCGTTTGACACGTGGCCACCAATACAGAGGATTGTCTGGTGCTAATCCTTGGGGTGTGATACACGAGTAGAGTAGGCTTGTGATTGATTGATTGATTGATTGGTGTTGGAAGCAATGGCATTGGAAGCCTCAGGGGAAGAAATCTCTTGAGTTTGGGCCGATTCTGTGTTTACATAGTTAGGCATGTGGAAGCTTCTGCATCCTGTGGTGGTGTGGGAAGTGCTGGAGGGCTGGAAGTCCAGGAGGGTGATTGGAAAGGCTGATAAATTGGTGCATATGCTTCAGAGGAATGTGTAGCTCCCATGGTTGGGAATCCCATGGCCAATGTGTGTTGTGGGTTTGCTGGTTTGTTTTCAAACTGCTCTCTCAGCCAGCAGACAACGTGCTGACAGCTCCTTCCAGTCAATCTAAAGCTGTTGTACATTTCAAATAGGTCAGAACTACAGTCCTGCAGGTACAGTCTGTGGCTTCCTGGGTTTTCCCCAGTGATTTTTCAGGAGTACAGATTTTCTCCTAAAATAATACTTAGGTATTTGGTAATGTAAAGACTTGAGTTACACTAGTTTGTGTTCTCATGCTGTGCCTGCACTGTTGTGTTGTTAGACTGCCATAAAGAAGAATAACCCCAGGAAGTACCTCCGCAGCGTAGGAGATGGAGAGACCGTGGAGTTTGATGTGGTCGAGGGAGAAAAGGTAAACACATCTCTGGGGTGTCAGAGCTCACGGCAGGCTCTGAAGGCTTTGCTGTGGTGCCTGTGGTTTGATGCCATCCCAGGAGGTGAAGGGTTTTTTCATTGCTTCACAATGTGGATGTTGAACAGTTGCTCAGTCCCAGGCCGCGCTACGCTGTTCCTGGTGGGAGGATGACCCTGTTTCCCTAACCCTCTCCCTGCTCTTTAGGGCGCGGAGGCAGCCAACGTTACAGGACCTGGTGGAGTTCCAGTGCAGGGCAGTAAATACGCAGCAGACCGTAACCATTACAGACGATATCCACGTCGTAGGGGTCCTCCACGCAACTACCAGCAAAACTACCAGAACAGTGAGAGTGGGGAAAAGAACGAAGGAGCAGAGAACATCCCAGAAGGCCAAGCCCAGCAACGCCGCCCCTATCGCCGGCGGCGGTACCCACCTTACTACATGCGTAGGCCCTACGGGCGTCGTCCACAATATTCCAACCCTCCCGTGCAGGGAGAGATAGTGGAGGTAACGTTTGCCTAAGGTGTGATGCTAAACCCCAGCAGGGGGATGGGTCATGGCCTTTGCCACTTGTTGTAGCTACTCCGGGTGGTTTTGTTAAGGTTTGGCAGCAAGGTGAAATGTTATAATGTGAAGCTCTTCAGCTACAGGTTTTAAAAAAAGTAGTGTGGTCAGGTGTGTGTGTGGTTAGCTGGAAGATTCTCCATCGTGTACACACCTGCTGCCCACCTGGGCTGAAGCTGCCACCTTTGCAGCCCTTCGCTCACAGCGTGACTCGCTGTGGCCTTAACTCGCTTCTGCTTGTGGCTGAAGGGGTTTGTGGCTGTTGTCTTGCAGGGTGCTGACAACCAGGGTGCAGGAGATGGCAGACCAGTCAGGCAGAACATGTACCGGGGTTACAGACCACGGTTTCGCAGGTAAGCTGCAGATCAGCCTCTGGCCTTAACCTTGCCTCGTAGCCACAGAGCCAGGACACGGCTAAGGTCAGATGCTGCATGGTTAAAGCCTAGCTTGACTTTCAGGGGTCCTCCTCGTCAAAGACAGCCTAGAGAGGACGGGAACGAAGAAGATAAAGAGAACCAAGGGGATGAGACCCAAAGTCAGCAACCACCTCAACGTCGGTACCGCCGTAACTTCAACTACCGACGCAGACGCCCAGAGAACCCTAAACCACAAGATGGCAAAGAGACGAAGACAGCCGAACCACCAGCTGAGAACACGTCCGCTCCCGAGGCCGAGCAGGGCGGGGCTGAGTAAACACCGGCTTACCATCTCTACCACCATCCGGGTGCGTCGCTCCGGCCTCGCTGCGCCTTCCCCTGCTTTATCCCTCCAGCTCTGCCCCCCAAGGCTGGGACTTAGAGCAGAACTCAGCTCTGAGGCTCTGCCATGCCAGTGCTGATTGATTGGCAGGGCTTAGTGACAGGTTTAATTGTCATTCATGCAGACACTGCCTAGAGAATAGTGTTAGGTTTAAAATTTTGGTTGTGATTAGTAGTTTGTGCGCTGTCCACCCAGAAGGAATAATTCAAGCAGGGCAGGGGTAGTGACTTCAGAGGAGCCAGGAAAAGCAGGTGGTGGGTTAACTGAGCTCTGTCAGTGTCTGAGCTCAGTCCCCACCAGGGAGTGGATGGCACTGAGACCTCAGCATCATCCATTTCTACAAAACTGATGCAGAATTAGCAGGAGCATC
>NW_008656780.1:0-2588 GCF_000695815.1 Acanthisitta chloris | reverse complement strand
GTATTCATAGTATAATATATATTTATAAATAAGTATATTTGTAGAATTGTTCCCTGTTAGGGTGTTCAGGCAGTGGACTAGGGAATTGCCCAGGGAGATGGTGGAGTCACCATCCCTGGAAGTGTTGAAGAGGTGTCTGAACCTGGTGCTGGAGGATCTGGTTTAGGGTTTCCAGCAGTGACAGGTTAATGGTTGGACTTGATGCTCTTAAGAGGTCTCTGCCAACCTCTGATTCTATGATCTAAAGGTTGGGTTTGCTGCAATTGGCAATGTTTGGTGCTGTCTCCTAATGAACTCTTCTGCTCATTTGGGAATATTTTCATTGCCAGGACTCGTGCTGCATTTCCTCTCACCAGTGTGTGTGTCCCATTGCTGTTGTGGTTCAGATCCCTTTGCTGTGGTGAATTGTTCCTTGTCGCCTGGAGGGCAGGAAAGTGGGAAGTGGCATTTAGGCTCTGGTGGGAGCAGACACTGGTCATGTTGATGGGATGGACAGGAGCTGGGCAGGAGAGCAGCAGCCACAGCCTCTCCAGGCTGTGGGACCTCAGGCTTTGTGTTCCTTGTGCAGGTGCATCACTCCAGGCCTAACTGCAGTGATCTCTGTGCACTTGGTGTGAACCTTTGTTGCATCCTGATGTTCAGCTTGGTGGTCAGCACCTCCTGGTGGGCTTCAGAGGGACCCTGCCATGATGCTTGGGTTCCTCTTGCTGCCTGGAAGCACTGGGGACTATCAGTTGTGATTTCTGGGCAGGGGCTAAGTGTTGGTAGAGCCTGGTGGGAGCAGCCTGTCCCAGGGCAGGGGGGATCCCTTTGGGTTTAGACTGAGGATCTGCTCTTTCTGGAGTCCTCAGTGCTGTCCTGCAGGGCAGGAGGCAGTGTGCTCACTGCAGGGGGTGACCAGGAGCAGGAGCTGGTGAGGTTTGTCCTGTGAGTGTGTGAGAGGCAGCTCAGGGAGAACTTTAGGAGTTGCAGGTGAGTCTTGGCAGACAAACACCCCCATCCCATTTAATCCTCTGTCTGATGAGTCATTTTTTGTTTTCTCTTTTAGTTTAGTCATCAAAGAAAAGAAGAATGAAGAAGAAAATGAAATTCCAGCAATAAGAAATGAACAAAAGAATTGGAACTGAAGACCTTAAGTGCTTGCTTTTTGCTGTTGTGACCAGATAACTAGAACTATCTGCATTATCTATGCAGCATGGGGTTTTTATTATTTTTACCTAAAGAATTCTCTTTTTGGAAATGATAAACACGTTTTTTAAAAGCCTGTTTTTTCTCAATATACCTTTCAAGGTTTTTAAATTGTTTCATATCTGGTCAAGTTGAGATTTTTAAGAACCTCATTTTTAATTTGTATGAAATAATACGCCTGATTTTTTCAAGTCAAACTGCAAGCATCTGTTAATAAAGGTCTTAAAGAGTTACTGTGTGTGCTTGGCTGGTTTAAACCCACTTGTGTGTTTGAAAGAGGTTTCAGTTAAGTGTTCATAGATGGTTTGGGAGGGAAGAACTGCTTTATTTCACATGGACATGCACTCAGTTGGGGTAAACTGTGGTTTAGTCCCACTGGAGCAGGGAGGGAAGTGCTGTTAGCCCAGAGTTGCTGGAGCAGCTCAGCTGTGTCCCCGTTGCAATGTGGCACTCAGAGGGTTTGTAAAAAAAGAAGAAAATACCCCAAATCCATAGAATCCCAGAATAGTTTGGGTTGGAAGGACCTTAAAGCTCATCCACTTCCACCCCATACCATGAGCAGGGGCTACTTCCCACCAGCCCAGGTTGCTCCAAGCCCCATCCAGCCTGGCCTGGAACACTCCCAGGATGGGGCAGGCAGTTTCCAGAAGCTGCCCCGTGTGCCAGGGGCCTGGGTTGGCTGTTCTCTTGGCTTTGTGCATTCCCTTTTCCCCCTGGAGAGGAGACTGTGGTAGTCAGGAAGCCTCTGATGGTCCCTGGGAAGCCTCTGGTCCCTCCAGGGTGCAGGAGCACAGAGTCCAAGCAGTGCCCTGTGCCCAAACTGGCCCTGGCTGTGCTGGAGAGCTGTGGGGAGAGCCTGGAGAGGAGGAGCTGCTCCCCCAGCCCCGAGGATCTCCCACTGCAGAGCCTCCGTGGGAGGGGGTGGCTGTCCAGTGACAGCTTTAGGGAGCTTTCTACACCCTGAGCTCAGTGCTCCTAATGGTTTTCCTGCAGGCTCCAGTGCCCCTCAGCCCTCTGCTCCAGGCTCTGCTGTCTCCCAACACCTAACGCTCCTTGCCTGTCCCCTAGCTGTGCCTGTGTGAGCATCCAGCCCTCAGACACTGCTGTCTGACAGCAAACTGTCACTCCTGCTCCTTATTCCTGTCACTCAGCTTTAAGTGGTGGGATTTCCTCCTTTCCCAGGTCCCTGGGGCATTGCTGATGACACTGACAGATGACACTGACAGACTCAGCACGTGCTGCAGGACACGCTGTTGGGGGCAGTGCAGGGAGCTGCAAAAACCGACAGCTTTGCTGCCTCTCAGCTTCGTCTGAAGGGATGGGGGACTCAGGGGGACTCAGAGCTGCTCTGGGCTGGGGTGCAGGAGTGACTAAGTCTTTTCCCATATGTCCCTTCTGGG